>NC_133332.1:281793288-282093288 GCF_042186555.1 Aquarana catesbeiana | reverse complement strand
TGCCCCCCCCCCCCGAGCTCCTGGGTCTTCCCAAAATGGCCCAGGTTTTAAGGGTCACGGACGGCTCAGCAGCTCAGGTGGTTCGCTCACTACGAGTACATTGTTAGGTGCCCTGCCCATATACACTAAAATGTTTAGGTGCTGGGAGGCGGCTGGAGCGGATGTCATGCGCCTCCACTTGTCTCTGACCGGGAAGAGTATTTATTTCTCTTCTCAGGTGGTGACTGTTAACCCCCTAGCTTTTAGAGGGGTTGTTTTTCTTTACTTGTTTGTGTTTAAAACGAAACAATGTTGGTGTGTGAGAATGGGCTCTCACATACTACTTGGGTTTGGGTTATTTTATCCCATTGGTTATGTATTGTTAACATGTTTTCTACTTCTTACTTCTTCTTAGATGGTCCTCATCTTCTTCTTCATCCTTCGCTCTTTCTCCTATCTTCCCTCGAAGGTCACCTAGAAGTCCATTCACTACCAGATCGAAGATGTTCGGGTGCCTACCACAAGGTAAGTCCCACTCAGTTATGGTACATACCTCCTCTCTGATCCATGCACGTAAATGATACAAAACCTCCTCTAATATGCATAGTATCACATAATGTTCAAGGCATTAATTCCCCTATAAAAAGAAGAAAACTCTTTAAACTATATCAATCCCAAAAATCCGATATTCTTTTGCTCCAGGAGATCCACTTCCCTAGACCCTATAACGCTTCTTTTCTCCACCAAGATTAGCCGCCAAGATCTCTCCCAAACCTCGTCAGTTGGCTTTTCCCAAAATTCGATTACCGTCAGGCACACTCACACAAAATCCTCAAAGTATTATGGAATGTTTCCATGACTTCTATGCTTCCCTTTATAGGAAAAACGAATCAAGTCCAAACCCCTCCCTTGAAGAATTTCTTGACTCCATCTCACTCCCCAAAAGGGACCACATTGATTTATTAGAACAACCCATTACCTCCAAGGAAATCTGTGATACCATCAAATATCTTAAACAGGGATCCGCCCCAGGTCCGGATGGATTCTCGGTGGGCTATTACAAGAAATTCTGTGACATCCTGTCCCCTTACATGGCCAGGTTCTTTAATTTCCTTCAAAAAGGTTCTCCCTTGGATAAATCCCTGAACCTAGCATACGTTTCAGTTATACCCAAACCGGGAAAAGACCCCTCTCTTCCTAGCAACTATCGCCCGATCTCTCTGATCAATAATGATCTCAAATTACTAACAAAAATTTCAGCAAACCTTTTGTCTTCATTCATAGCTCAGTATGTTCACCAAGACCAAGCAAGATTTATCCCAGGGAGACAGGGCCCCGACCAGGTGAGAAGGGCGATTGATGTAGTGTCCCTCTTAAGATCACAGTGGGACAAGGGCTCCCCTCAGGAGGGACTTTTGCTTTCCATTGATCTACAAAAAGCATTTGACACAATCACATGGCCATATATTTTTGAGTAGGGATGAGCTTCGAGTTCAAGTCGAACTCATGTTCGACTCGAACATTGGCTGTTCGCAAGTTTGCCGAACAGCGAACAATTTGGGGTGTTCGCGTCAAATTCGAATGCCACGGAACACCCTTTAAAAGTCTATGGGAGAAATCAAAAGTGCTAATTTTAAAGGCTTATATGCAAGTTATTGTCATAAAAAGTGTTTGGGGACCTGGGTCCTGCCCCAGGGGACATGGATCAATGCAAAAAAAAGTTTTAAAAACGGCCGTTTTTTCAGGAGCAGTGATTTTAATAATGCTTAACCGCCTGCCGACCGCTGGCCGTCAATTGACGGCCAGGCGGCGCAGCTCTCGTTGCGGGCGGACGTCATATGACGTCCTCACTTTCTTAGGCCACCAGGGGGCGCGTGCGCCGCCGCCGGCGATCGCGCGCGCGCCGTGTCACTAAGCACCCGCGATTACCGGTAACACAGAGGACCGTGGATCTGTGTATGTAAACACACAGATCCACGGTCCTGTCAGAGGAGAGGAGACCGATGGTGTGTTCCCAGTACAGGGGAACGCCGATCGGTCTCCTCCCCTAGTGAGTCCCCGCCCCCTACAGTTAGAATCACTCCCCTAGCAACACAGTTAACCCCTCCATCACCACCCAGTGTTAACCCCTTCACTGCCTGTCACATTTATACAGTAATCAATGCATTTTTATAGCACGGATCGCCGCAATATCGCAGTCACAATAAAAATCGCAGATCGCCGCCATTACTAGTAAAAAAATAAAAAAAAATTAAAATGTTATAAAACTATCCCCTATTTTGTAGACACTATAACTTTTGCGCAAACCAATCTATATACGCTTATTGCGATTTTTTTTTTACCAAAAATATGTACAAGAATACATATTGGCCTAAACTGAGAAAAAATTTGTTTTAACCACTTGACGACCGCCTCACGCCGATTTACGTCGGCAAGGTGGCACGGACAGGCAAAATCACGTACATGTACGTGATTTGCCTTCCGCGGGTGGGGGGTCCGATCAGACCCCCCCCCGGTGCCCGAGGCGGTCGTCTTTTCTCCCACGGCGATCGGAGATGAGGGGGAGGCCATCCGTTCGTGGCCCCCCCTCGCGATCGCCGCCGGCCAATGAGAACATTCCTTTGCTGCTGTATGCTAAACAGCAGCAAAGGAAATGATGTCATCTCTCCTCGGCTCGGTAATTTCCGTTCCGGCCCGAGGAGAGAAGACAAGTGAGTGAGTGCACAACACACACACACACAGTAGAACATGCCAGGCACACAAAACACCCCGATCCCCCCCCCCGATCGCCCCCCCGATCCCCCCCCAATCACCCCCCCCTGTCACAAACTGACACCAGCAGTTTTTTTTTTTTTTTTTTTCTGATTACTGCATTGGTGTCAGTTTGTGACAGTTACAGTGTTGGGACAGTTAGTATTACCCCCCTGTAGGTCTAGGATACCCCCCTAACCCCCCCTAATAAAGTTTTAACCCCTTGATCACCCCCTGTCACCAGTGTCACTAAGCGATCATTTTTCTGATCGCTGTATTAGTGTCGCTGGTGACGCTAGTTAGTGAGGTAAATATTTAGGTTCGCCGTCAGCGTTTTATAGCGACAGGGACCCCCATATACTATCTAATAAATGTTTTAACCCCTTGATTGCCCCCTAGTTAACCCTTTCACCACTGATCACCGTATAACTGTTACGGGTGACGCTGGTTAGTTTGTTTATTTTTTATAGTGTCAGGGCACCCGCCGTTTATTACCGAATAAAGGTTTAGCCCCCCGGTCGCCCGGCGATGATATGCGTCGCCCCAGGCAGCGTCAGATTAGCGCCAGTACCGCTAACACCCACGCACGCAGCATACGCCTCCCTTAGTGGTATAGTATCTGAACGGATCAATATCTGATCCGATCAGATCTATACTAGCATCCCCAGCAGTTTAGGGTTCCCAAAAATGCAGTGTTAGTGGGATCAGCCCAGATACCTGCTAGCACCTGCGTTTTGTCCCTCCGCCCGGCCCACCCAAGTGCAGTATCGATCGATCACTGTCACTTACAAAACACTAAACGCATAACTGCAGCGTTCGCAGAGTCAGGCCTGATCCCTGCGATCGCTAACAGTTTTTTTGGTAGCATTTTGGTGAGCTGGCAAGCACCAGCCCCAGGCTGCGCCAGATTAGCGCCAGTACCACTGACACCCACGCACGTACCATACACCTCCCTTAGTGGTATAGTATCTGAACGGATCAATATCTGGTCCGATCAGATCTATACTAGCGTCCCCAGCAGTTTAGGGTTCCCAAAAACGCAGTGTTAGCGGGATCAGCCCAGATACCTGCTAGCACCTGCGTTGTGCCCCTCCGCCCGGCCCGGCCCAGCCCAGTCCACCCAAGTGCAGTATCGATCGATCACTGTCACTTACAAGGCACTAAACGCATAACTGCAGCGTTCGCAGAGTCAGGCCTGATCCCTGCGATCGATAACAGTTTTTTTGGTAGCATTTTGGTGAACTAGCAAGCACCGGCCCCAGGCAGCGTCAGGTTAGCTCCAGTACCACTAACACCCACGCACGCAGCATACGCCTCCTTTAGTGGTATAGTATCTGAACGGATCAATATCTGATCCGATCAGATCTATACTAGCGTCCCCAGCAGTTTAGGGTTCCCAAAAACGCAGTGTTAGCGGGATCAGCCCAGATACCTGCTAGCACCTGCGTTTTGCCCCTCCGCCCGGCCCAGCCCAGCCCACCCAAGTGCAGTATTGATCGATCACTGTCACTTACAAAACACTAAACGCATAACTGCAGCGTTTGCAGAGTCAGGCCTGATCCCTGCGATCGCTAACAGTTTTTTTGGAAGCTTTTTATTGAACTGGCAAGCACCAGCGGCCTAGTACACCCCGGTCGTAGTCAAACCAGCGCTGCAGTAACACTTGGTGACGTGGCGAGTCCCATAAGTGCAGTTCAAGCTGGTGAGGTGGCAAGCACAAGTAGTGTCCCGCTGCCACCAAAAAGACAAACACAGGCCCGTCATGCCCATAGTGCCCTTCCTGCTGCATTCGCCAATCCTAATTGGGAACACACCGCTTCTGCAGCGCCCGTACTTCCCCCATTCACATCCCCAACCAAATGCAGTCGGCTGCATGAGAGGCATTTTTATGTCCTCCCGAGTACCCCTACCCAATGAACCCCCCCAAAAAGATGTCGTGTCTGCAGCAAGCGCGGATATAGGCGTGACACCCGCTATTATTGTCCCTCCTGTCCTGACAATCCTGGTCTTTGCATTGGTGAATGTTTTGAACGCTACCATGCACTAGTTGAGTATTAGCGTAGGGTACAGCATTCCACAGACTAGGCACAATTTCACAGGGTCTCCCAAGATGCCATCGCATTTTGAGAGACCCGAACCTGGAACCGGTTACAGTTATAAAAGTTAGTTACAAAAAAAGTGTAAAAAAAAATATATATATAAAATAAAAAAAAATAGTTGTCGTTTTATTGTTCTCTCTCTCTCTATTCTCTCTCTCTATTGTTCTGCTCTTTTTTTACTGTATTCTATTCTGCAATGTTTTATTGTTATTGCTATTGTTATTATGTTTGTTTTTCAGGTATGTAATTATTTATACTTTACTGTTTACTGTGCTTTATTGTTAACCATTGTTAACCATTTTTTTGTCTTCAGGTACGCCATTCACGACTTTGAATGGTTATACCAGAATGATGCCTGCAGGTTTAGGTATCATCTTGGTATCATTCTTTTCAGCCAGCGGTCGGCTTTCATGTAAAAGCAATCCTAGTGGCTAATTAGCCTCTAGACTGCTTTTACAAGCCGTGGGAGGGAATGCCCCCCCCCCACCGTCTTCCGTGTTTTTCTCTGGCTCTCCTGTCTCAACAGGGAACCTGAGAATGCAGCCGGTGATTCAGCCAGCTGACCATAGAGCTGATCAGAGACCAGAGTGGCTCCAAACATCTCTATGGCCTAAGAAACCGGAAGCTACGATCATTTTATGACTTAGATTTCGCCGGATGTAAATAGCGCCATTGGGAAATTGGGGAAGCATTTTATCACACCGATCTTGGTGTCATCAGATGCTTTGAGGGCAGAGGAGAGATCTAGGGTCTAATAGACCCCAATTTTTTCAAAAAAGAGTACCTGTCACTACCTATTGCTATCATAGGGGATATTTGCATTCCCAGTGATAACAATAAAAATGATTAAAAAAAAAAAAAAAAATGAAAGGAACAGTTTAAAAATAAGATAAAAAAGCAAAAAAATAATAAAGAAAAGAAAAAAAAAAAAAAAGCACCCCTGTCGCCCCCTGCTCTCGCGCTAAGGCGAATGCAAACGGCGGTCTGTTGTCAAATGTAAACAGCAATTGCACCATGCATGTGAGGTATCGCCGCGAAGGTCAGATCGAGGGCAGTAATTTTTGCAGTAGACCTCCTCTGTAAATCTAAAGTGGTAACCTGTAAAGGCTTTTAAAGGCTTTTAAAAATGCATTTATTTTGTTACCACTGCACGTTTGTGCGCAATTTTAAAGCATGTCATGTTTGGTATCCATGTACTCGGCCTAAGATCATCTTTTTTATTTCATCAAACATTTGGGCAATATAGTGTGTTTTAGTGCATTAAAATTAAAAAAAGTGTGTTTTTTCCCCAAAAAATGCGTTTGAAAAATCGCTGCGCAAATACTGTGTGAAAAAAAAAAATGAAACACCCACCATTTTAATCTGTAGGGCATTTGCTTTAAAAAAATATATAATATTTGGGGGTTCAAAGTAATTTTTTTGCAAAAAAAAATAACTTTTTCATGTAAACAATGAGTGTCAGAAAGGGCTTTGTCTTCAAGTGGTTAGAAGAGTTGGTGATGTGTGACATAAGCTTCTAAATGTTGTGCATAAAATGCCAGGACAGTTCAAAACCCTCCCAAATGACCCCATTTTGGAAAGTAGACACCCCAAGCTATTTGCTGAGAGGCATGTCGAGTCCATGGAATATTTTATATTGCGACACAAGTTGCGGGAAAGAGACAAATTTTTTTTTTTTTTTGCACAAAGTTGTCACTAAATGATATATTGCTCAAACATGCCATGGGAATATGTGAAATTACACCCCAAAATACATTCTGCTGCTTCTCCTGAGTACGGGGATACCACATGTGCGAGACTTTTTGGGAGCCTAGCCGCGTACGGGACCCCGAAAACCAAGCACCGCCTTCAGGCTTTCTAAGGGCGTGAATTTTTGATTTCACTCTTCACTGCCTATCACAGTTTCGGAGGCCATGGAAAGCCCAGGTGGCAAAAAACCCCCTCAAATGACCCCATTTTGGAAAGTAGACACCCCAAGCTATTTGATGAGAGGTATAGTGAGTATTTTGCAGACCTCACTTTTTGTCACAAAGTTTTGAAAATTGAAAAAAGAAAAAAAAAAAAGTTTTTTCTTGTCTTTCTTCATTTTCAAAAACAAATGAGAGCTGCAAAATACTCACCATGCCTCTCAGCAAATAGCTTGGGGTGTCTACTTTCCAAAATGGGGTCATTTGGGGGGGGGTTTGTGCCACCTGGGCATTCCATGGCCTCCGAAACTGTGATAGGCAGTGAAGAGTGAAATCAAAAATTTTCACCCTTAGAAATCCTGAAGGCGGTGATTGGTTTTCGGGGCCCCGTACGCGGCTAGGCTCCCAAAAAGTCCCACACATGTGGTATCCCCATACTCAGGAGAAGCAGCTAAATGTATTTTGGGGTGCAATTCCACATAGGCCCATGGCCTGTGTGAGCAATATATCATTTAGTGACAACTTTGTGCAAAAAAAAAAAAAAAAAAAAGTGTCACTTTCCCGCAACTTGTGTCAAAATATAAAATATTCCATGGACTCAATATGCCTCTCAGCAAATAGCTTGGGGTGTCTACTTTCCAAAATGGGGTCATTTGGGGGGGGGTTTGTGCCACCTGGGCATTCCATGGCCTCTGAAACTGTGATAGGCAGTGAAGAGTGAAATCAAAAATTTACACCCTTAGAAATCCTGAAGGCGGTGCTTGGTTTTCGGGGCCCCGTACGCGGCTAAGCTCCCAAAAAGTCCCACACATGTGGTATCCCCATACTCAGGAGAAGCAGCTGAATGTATTTTGGGGTGCAATTCCACATAGGCCCATGGCCTGTGTGAGCAATATATCATTTAGTGACAACTTTTTGTAAATATTTTTTTTTTTTTTGTCATTATTCAATCACTTGGGACAAAAAAAATAAATATTCAATGGGTTCAACATGCCTCTCAGCAATTTCCTTGGGGTGTCTACTTTCCAAAATAGGGTCATTTGGGGGGGTTTGTACTGCCCTGCCATTTTAGCACCTCAAGAAATGACATAGGCAGTCATAAACTAAAAGCTGTGTAAATTACAGAAAATGTACCCTAGTTTGTAGACGCTATAGCTTTTGCGCAAACCAATAAATATATGCTTATTGACATTTTTTTTACCAAAGACATGTGGCCGAATACATTTTGGCCTAAATGTATGACTAAAATTTAGTTTATTGGATTTTTTTTATAACAAAAAGTAGAAAATATCATTTTTTTTCAAAATTTTCGGTCTTTTTCCGTTTATAGCGCAAAAAATAAAAACTGCAGAGGTGATCAAATACCATCAAAAGAAAGCTCTATTTGTGGGAAGAAAAGGACGCAAATTTCGTTTAGGTACAGCATTGCATGACCGCGTAATTAGCAGTTAAAGCGACGCAGTGCCAAATTGGAAAAAGACCTCTGGTCCTTAGGCAGCATAATGGTCCGGGGCTCAAGTGGTTAAAGAAAAAAAAATTGGATATTTATTATCGCAAAAGGTAAAAATTATTGTGTTTTTTGTCACTCTTCTTTTGTTTATAGCGCAAAAAATAAAAACCGCAGAGGTGATCAAATACCACTAAAAGAAAGCTCTATTTGTGGGGAAAAAATAATAACAATTTCATTTGGGTTGTATGTTGTATGACCGTGAAATTGTCATTCAAATTGCGACAGCGCTGAAAGCTGAAAAATGGCTTGGGCAGGAAGGGGGCGAAAATCCACAGTATTGAGGTGGTTAAAGTCAAACAATAAAAGTGTAATATCCCTTTAAATTTCATAGCTGGGGGGTGTTTATAGTATACCTGTAAAGGGGCGCATGTTTCCCGTGTTTAGAACAGTCTGACAGCAAAATGACATTTCGAAGGAAAAAAATAATTTAAAACTACCCGCGGCTATTGCATTGCCGACAATACACATAGAAGTTCATTGATAAAAACGGCATGGGAATTCCCCACAGGGCAACCCCGAACCAAAATTAAAAAAAAAAAAATGACGTGGGAGTCCCCCTAAATTCCATACAAGGCCCTTCAGGTCTGGTATGGATATTAAGGGGAACCCCGGCCAAAATTAAAAAAAAAAATGACATGAGGTTCCCCCTAAATTCCATACCAGACACTTCAGGTCTGGTATGGATTTTAAGGGGAACCCCGCGCCAAAAAAAAAAAAAACGGCGTGGGGTCCCCCCAAAAATCCATACCAGACCCTTATCCGAGCACGCAACCTGGCAGGCCACAGGAAAAGAGGGGGGACGAGAATGTGCCCCCCCCTCCTGAACCGTACCAGGCCACATGCCCTCAACATTGGGAGGGTGCTTTGGGGTAGCCCCCCAAAACACCTTGTCCCCATGTTGATGAGGACAAGGGCCTCATCCCCACAACCCTGGCCGGTGGTTGTGGGGGTCTGCGGGTGGTGGGCTTATCTGAATCTGGAAGCCCCCTTTAACAAGGGGACCCCCAGATCCCGGCCCCCCCCTGTGTGAAATGGTAAGGGGGTACTTACCCCTACCATTTCACTAAAGAACTGTCAAAAATGTTAAAAATGACAAGAGACAGTTTTTGACAATTCCTTTATTTAAATGCTTCTTCTTTCTTCTATCTTCCTTCATCTTCTGGTTCTTCTGGTTCTTCCTCCGGCATTCTCGTCCAGCATCTCCTCCGCGGCATCTTCTATCTTCTTCTACTCGGCCGCTCCGCACCCATGCATGGCATGGGGGGAGGCTCCCGCTCTTCTCTTCATCTTCTTCTTCTCTTCTTCCTTCTTCTCTTCTTCTCTTCTTCATTTTCTTCTTCTACTCGGCCGCTTCGCACCCATGCTGGCATGGAGGGAGGCTCCCGCTGTGTGACAGCGTCTCCTCGTCTGACGATTCCCTGTCCCCCTCTGACGCATGGGACATGACGGGACTTCCCTGTGGCATTCCCCGTGACGTCACAGGGAAGTCCCGTCAAGTCACCGTGCATCAGAGGGGGGCGGGGTCACCGGGTGGCCCCGCCCCCGTTATTTAAGAACCGTCAGACGAAGAGACGCCGTCACACAGCGGGAGCCTCCCTCCATGCCAGCATGGGTGCGGAGCGGCCCGGAGAAGAAAATGAAGAAGGAAGAAGAGAAGAAGATGAAGAAGAAGATGAAGAGAAGAGCGGGAGCCTCCCCTCATGCCATGGGTGCGGAGCGGCCCGAGGAGAAGAAGATAGAAGACGCCGCGGAGGAGATGCTGGATGAGAACGCCGGAGGAAGAACCAGAAGAGCCAGAAGAACCAGAAGAAGAAGATGAAGGAAGATAGAAGAAAGAAGAAGCATTTAAATAAAGGAATTGTCAAAAACTGTCTCTTGTCATTTTTAACATTTTTGACAGTTTTTTAGTGACATGGTAGGGGTAAGTACCCCCTTACCATTTCACACAGGGGGGGGCCGGAATCTGGGGGTCCCCTTGTTAAAGGGGGCTTCCAGATTCCGATAAGCCCCCCACCCGCAGACCCCCACAACCACCGGCCAGGGTTGTGGGGATGAGGCCCTTGTCCTCATCAACATGGGGACAAGGTGTTTTGGGGGGCTACCCCAAAGCAGCCTCCCAATGTTGAGGGCATGTGGCCTGGTACGGTTCAGGAGGGGGGGCGCACTCTCGTCCCCCCCTCTTTTCCTGCGGCCTGCCAGGTTGCGTGCTCGGATAAGGGTCTGGTATGGATTTTTGGGGGGACCCCACGCCGTTTTTTTTTTTTTTTTTGGCGCGAGGTTCCCCTTAAAATCCATACTAGACCTGAAGGGTCTGGTATGGAATTTAGGGGGAACCCCATGTCATTTTTAAAAACAATTTTGGCCGGGGTTCCCCTTAATATCCATACCAGACCTAAAGGGCCTGGTATGGAATTTAGGGGGACTCCCACGTCATTTTTTTTTACATTTTGGTTCGGGGTTTCCCTGTGGGGAATTCCCATGCCGTTTTTATCAATGAACTTCTATGTGTATTGTCGGCAATGCAGTAGCCGCGAGTAGTTTTAAATGGGTTTTTTCCTTCGAAATGTCATTTTGCTATCAGACTGTTCTAAACACGGGAAACATGCGCCCCTTTACAGGCATACTATAGACACCCCCCAGCTACGAAATTTAAAGGGATATTACACTTTTATTGTTTGACTTTAGGCATTATTAAAATCACTGCTCCTGAAAAAACGGCCGTTTTTAAAACTTTTTTTTTGCATTGATCCATGTCCCCTGGGGCAGGACCCAGGTCCCCAAACACTTTTTATGACAATAACTTGCATATAAGCCTTTAAAATTAGCACTTTTGATTATTCATGTTCATGTCCCATAGACTTTAACGGTGTTCGCGTGTTTGAACGAACTTTTTTCCTGTTCGCATGTTCTGGTGTGAACCGAACAGGGGGGTGTTCGGCTCATCCCTATTTTTGAGGTTCTGAAGAGATGGGGCTTCGGCCCTATCTTCCTAGGTACTCTGCACTCCCTCTACTCTACTCCAAATGCCCAGGTGAAATTGAAGGGCAGATATTCGGACACATTCCCAATAGAAAAAAGGCACAAGACAAGGATGCCCGTTATCGCCTCTGATTTTTGCACTTGCAATAGAATCCCTTGCAATCGCCATACGTACCCATCCAGATATCAGAGGAGTCACTTGTGGTCCCCAAGAACATAAATGTGCTTTATTCGATGATGATCTACTTCTCTTCATTACATCACCCCTTACTTCCACCCCTAATATTATTAAGCTTCTAGAGCGGTTTGGGAATGCCTCGGGTCTCCGTGTCAATGTCTCCAAATCCGCTGCCCTAAACATCTCAGTACCCCCAGACCTCCTTAAATGCCTACAGATACATTTTCCTTTCACTTGGTGTTCCTCACATATTCCTTACCTAGGCATCAACCTAACTTCTTCATACGAAACATTATTCATTGCCAACTATCCCCCGATGTTCAAAAAACTGGAGGCAGACATGTCCGCGTGGTCAAAACATGATCTGTCCTGGCTGGGCAGAGTGAACTCCATAAAAATGACCCTGCTTCCTCGTCTCCTGTACCTCTTCCATTCGCTTCCTATCCCACTGAAAAAAGCGCAACTCATGTGATTCCAGTCCTCCATCCTGAAATTCGTATGGGGTTCCAAAGGTAGAAAATGCTCCAAGGAAACACTTTATCGACTAAAAACCCAAGGTGGACTTGCTCTTCCTAACGTTTGGTGGTATTACCAGGCAGTGCAAAACACCCAAATCTCCATAGCATACTCCAGAGGCCCAAAACCAGACTGGTTACAGATGGAAAGGCAAGCAACCCCATGTCACACAATAGATTTCTTACTCTGGGCTCCACCCCGCCTTAGACCAGCAATATTAGCCCCGTCACTCTCTCATTCGATGTCCTTGTGGGACAGGTTGCAAAAGAACGCTTCCCTAAGATCACACATTCGCCCTCTTGCCCACCTATTTAAAAACCCAGAATTTCCCCCAGGCCAAAACATACTTGCTTTCAAATGGTGGATTAATAAAGGCCTATACCGAATTGGACACTTTGTAAATGCCAATGGGCCCCTCACTTTCGGAATTTGCAAAAATAAATTAGAAATGGCTCGGAAAGATATTAATTGTTACAAATTATCCATTTCCTTCATACCAAATGGCCTGATACCTCTGAACCCCTTACCCTAACTGCCTATGAGACATAGTGTTCTGACATAAAGGATCAGAGGGGAGGTATCTCCATTATCTACACCTCGCTTGCCAGTAGTATCAACAAACCTCCCTATGCCCTAAGGTGGGAACAAGACCTGGCAATTGAGTGGGACTTAAATGACTGGTATCGAGGCTTTCACAGATCATTCAAGGGCATCCTGAACATCTCTCTTATGGAAGCTAGTATTAAAATTATCATGCGTTGGTACCGAGTGCCTACCACCCTGGCCAAAATATTTCCAGATTCATCCCCATTATGTTTCAGAGGATGTGGTCATGAGGGATCATTGTTCCATGTTTGGTGGACGTGCCCACGACTCCGGAGCTTCTGGAACATTTTTTTCTTATAGCACGGAAAATCACTGGATTGGATATCCCACAGACTCCAGAAATAGCACTTCTCAACGCCCAAGTAAATAACATTCCCAGACACAAACAATCCTTGATCTTTTATATGCTCTTGGGCGCCAAAATTACTATCGCCAAGCATTGGAAAAGACACTCGGTGCCAATAATCGCGATGAAACGTAAGATATCCTGGATCATGGCCTAGGAGAAGATTGTTAGCAAATTGCTTGACAAAACCCACGAATTTGATTTAATTTGGGAGCCCTGGGCTACATACGTAGGGGTTCCAATACTTCCAGGTTAGCGGATATCCCCGAATAATCCAACATACTCTAGGTGACCTTCCTTTCCTTCCTTTTCCTCCTACTGTAACTATTTCTATTTATGTTGCTCACTTTTCTTTTTCTTCTATTTCCTTTCCTTCCCACTTCTCTTCCCTCTTCTTCATAACTTGGCGATGGAGTACCACCACTGTTACGCTAGATACAGGGGCAAGTTGGCTGAGTTTAGGTATTGTCTCTCTTTCTTCCATCAACTTTAACTACACTTTTGAATGCATAAGCTGAGGCTGGAATGTGTGGACCCTGGAGTCTTCCATCCAATCACATTCCAAACTAGGTAATTGATTCATGACTTAGTTTTGCACCATGACTGTATTTATGAAACTTAAAAGGGCAGACCAGGGTAGACAAGCATTACTAATTCCTGTGACCAATATATAATCCAGAGGCTTCATCTGGGTAGGTCATAACCACAGCAAGTTCCCCATGGGGTGGAGAAATGTCCTGTCCTGGATACTTAACAGTCTATTAAAACTCTAATTCCTCCTTGGCTCAATTACACAGGTATGTTTGCTCGCTGATATCAGTCAATGAGTTCTGATGGTCTTGTCTCTCTGGTCTCCCTGGGACCCTGAATTTTACATTCATGGGGCTGCTTCATCTAATACCTCTACTATGCTATGTTTAGTTCAAACACCTCTATATGTATTTACTGAATACCTGTATCAACTCGAATTTATATCCGACAGAGTGTATCAAACATTTTTTGTAACCTGAAATATTGTTATATATAATTAAACCACTAAAAATAAAAAAATAAAAAATAAAAAATAAAGAAGCACACAGAGCCTTAATATATAATAGCATTGCCATGGTCACGGTTTCTTTCAATGGCACTCATTTAATCCATCCCTTATAGCCAATATCTTAGGCTCAGGAGGAATTGCTCGACAGAGGAATCCTTTCTTATAGAAGCTGACCATCTGAGGACAAGACTTTTGGATCAAGGCTACTGACACAAGTGCCTCAAGAGAGCCTTTAAACGTGCAAGGGATCAATCGAGAACCAGCCTCCTCTTCCTGGAAATTCCAAAGTCTGATAACATCAAACCACAGACCACTCGCATTATTACGAGATGCAACAGTCAGCACAAAACAATTAAGAAAATCTTCAAAAAATACTGGCACTTACTTACCATCGACCCTACTTTAAGACCACATGTCCCACCATATCCAATGGCCACATATCGCAGAACTAGATCAATAAAAGACCAACTAGTTCAGAGCGAATTTGTGGAAAAATTCAGATCAGACCCCTGCAAAAACACGGCACTTTCCCCTGTGGTGGATGCACTACATGGCGATGTATGAATACCCAAAAAAAGTAATACTTCCTAATAGCATGTGTTTACACCACAACACTATGCCAACTGCAAAACCCCTGGGGTGGTATACCTATTGGCTTGCCAATACAAGTGTTTCTATATAGGAAAAACTAAACTGGAGTTCCAACAACGAGCAGGGCGACATATCACCAGCATGTTAACACCAAATCCAGACTTGCCAGTGGGTAGGCACGTAGTTGACCATCATGGGTGGATATGCCCAAAATGTAACTTCCTTATCCTAGATCGAATTCATCCAAAAATCAGGGGAGGAAATTAGAATAAACTCCTCCTACAGCGAGAAACCCGATGGATAGTGGAACTAAATGCTACTTCCTTTCCAGGCCTCAATACCCAACTCAGTTTTAGGCCCTTTTTGGAAGGTTTTCAATCAGAGGTGTGTGAAAAAGACCTTTAGGAATCCTGATATCCCCTAAATGGTTGGCTAATTGTGTCTAGGAATAACGTCCATTGCATAGACAAATGTGAAAATCTTCTCCATCTTATGCCATATATGTGCCATATAGTATTTTATGAACTAGTTTAGTAGACATACTTATTCCATCATTACTTCTGCCGTGCTGTTCTCTGACGAGCATGACAAACCTCTAACTGCGTGGCCCAACGTACTAGACCCAAAAATCCCTTGAGACCATGTTTGGGAGCCGCTGCTGGTGTGTGCAATATACTGCATCTTTAATCTGTGTGCAGTAGGCTGTTTTAACATTGAAGGAGACTTCTGTACTCCTGTCAAGCTGATTACGGCCCATTTAGTGAGTTCAGTGACCATGACTATGTTATTTATATATGAAGGCTCTGTGTGCTTCTTTATTTTTATGTTTATATGCATGCTCTGAGTATTATTACTCCATGCCCATGGGTATCTATCATTAATGTTAACACTGTAGTCTTGCAACCCTGCTTGGGCTAATTACTATATGCCATCAGTGTTGCCTGTCAGCTCTGCTGATGCCCCTGTGTTGGCTGTGCTGGTGGCATTTTCTATATGTTCAGTTGGCTGCTTTCCTTGATTTTTTGGTCTGCCTCCCCCAGTTGTTTCACTGTATGCAAAGGCTGCGAGTGCATTCAGCTGCTTGGCGGCGTGGCCTCGCCCCTCCCTCTCTCCTATTGACTAGAGGCGTGTAGGAGGTAGATGACTGGCATTGCACATGCTGCCAAGTCCACCCTCCATACCCGCCCACAGATGACAATCATACATCACATGGGTCAACACCAGCACCAAGCCCCACCCCACCACGTATATCCTGTGACACAGTGTGCGCAGTATGGGACACTGCGCACACGCCGGTGTCCCCCTCTTCACAATATAAGCCCAAGCTCAGATCTTAGCACCAGCCTCCTCTATCCACACCAGAACAGACGTGCTGCACACTTTGGGGAATCGCTAAGGTTGGTTAATTGCAAGGTTGGTTTAGCATTTTGCTCTTTGATTGTAATCTCCACCTTGACACTATGTTTAGCAAACTCTGTCTGCTATTGACCATTGGATGCCCAGCTCATTGCTTATGAGCTGATCCAATGGCTTGAATCAGTGAGCTGATCCAATGCTACAACAGGTATCTAAAAGAAGTATCTGTCTGCTTTGGATCAATCTGATGTGTGCTAATACTACTCAATCGCCTTGTACATTTTTTATTGCTTAACAGCATAAGGATCTATCTACATACTTTTACCCTCCTTAATAATTAGATGCTCCTATCCTTAATCCTTGGACATTATTGTGAACATTTATGTTCGACAATAAATGCCTTTCCTAAAAGGAGAAAAAAAAAGGGGGGGGGAATTAAGCATACATTAATACTAATGAATGATGCTAAAGTGATAAATAAAAGCTGTTTCTTTTATGAGTCCTATACATTTCTGAGATAATTTATACTTTTTTCCTTGCAGGCATTTTCTTGATAATAGTGTCATTACCTATTTCAAACCAACCTGCACTTAACCACGCAGATCTCTTGGTTCCATATAGCCAAGTAGTGTTCTCTACCTCACTTTGCTTAACGTCATCTGTTGTGACCTCACGACCGTACTGCTTCAGCCGGCACATTTTCTGAAGGTGTATATATTGTCAAGTTCATCCACTCGGTAGGTGATCTCCCAAGCTTGGTCTCCACGATGCTCCTGCCTCTTGCTCCTTGTCCATGATGTACATATTGGGCCTGATTTATGAAACATTTGTGCCATGAGTTGCGGCACACGCCGATGCACAAAGGACTTTTTCGTATTTACAAAACATTTGCGCCGGTAACACAGTGCAATTCCCCATTTACTATTCTCTTCCTGGTGCACGGGAGGAGGCGACTATAGACATGGCATACAGCATCTTTAACTTAAAATTTAAACAAGCTGGAAGTGCCAATATTATGGGGCTAAATGTGGGTGATGTGTGGAAGTATAGTAATAACTGCCCAAGTAACAAATATGGCCAAAATAGAATGAGAAAGTAACTTTATCTGAACAAGCATGCTGCGCTGGCAAGTATATTAAGAACCGCGGGAGGTCAATTTATGCAGCGCGCATGCGCAAACGGCATTTGCGCTTGTTCAAATGCTTTGCTTCACTGCGCCGGCAAAATCTTAGTAAATGTCAAGCAACGTAAATGCATTTGCATAGGTTGAATGGGCGCACCTCTAAACTTTTTTTTTTTTTAACGCTGTTTCACTTCGCAGCTATAATGAAATGTCGGTCCGGCAATACACATAAGGGTTAATTGATAAAAACAGCATTAAGAAAAAAATAAAATTAAGAAAAAAATGCGCCCCAAAAAAAGAAAATAGTGTGGGGGTCCCCCTAAAAATCCATACCAGGCCCTTCAGGTCTGGTATGGATTTTAAGGGGAACCCCACTCCAAAATTAAAAAAAAAATGGCCTGGGGGGTCCCCCTAAAAATCCATACCAGACCCTTATCCGAGCACGCAACCTGGCAGGCCGCAGCAAAAGAGGGGGATGAGAGAGCGCCACCCCTCCTGAACCGTACCAGGCCACATGCCCTCAACATTGGGAGGGTGCTTTGGGGTCCCCCCCAAGGCACCTTGTCCACATGTTGATGGGGACAAGGGCCTCATCCCCACAACCCTCGCCCGGTGGTTGTGGGGGTCTGTGGGCGGGGGGCTTATCGGAATCTGGAAGCCCCCTTTAACAAGGGGACCCCCAGATCCCGGCCCCCCCGTGTGTAATGGTAATGGGGTACAAAAGTACCCCTACCATTTCACAAAAAAGTGTCAAAAATTTTAAAAATGACAAGAGACAGTTTTTGACAATTCCTTTATTTAAAGTCTTCTTCTTTCCATCTTCTTCAGGTCTTCTTCCCTCTTCTTTCCTTCATCCTTCGGTTTCTTTGTCCATCTTCTTCTTCCTCTGCTTCTTCCTCCGATCCTCTGCTTCTTGCTTCGGTGTTCTCATCTGGCATCTTCTTCCGCGGCGTCTTCTTCCCCTCTTCATTCTTGGGCTGCTCCGCATCCATGGGAGGCTCCTGCTGTGTGACGCTTCTCATCTTCTGACACTTATATAACAGAACTGTGCTTCAGAGGGGGCTGGGTCACTGAGTGGCCCCGCCCTCCGTTATATAAGGAGTGTCAGAAGAAGAGAAGCGTCACACAGCGGGAGCCTCCCATGGATGCGGAGTGGCATGAGAACGAAGCGGGGAAGAAGACGCCGTGGAGGAAGATGCTGGACGAGACCGCCACAACCACTGGGCAAGGGTTGTGGGGATGAGGCCCTTGTCCCCATCAACATGGGGACAAGGTGCTTTGGGGGGGACCCCAAAGCACCCTCCCAATGTTGAGGGCATGTGGCCTGGTATGGTTCAGGGGGGGCAGCTCTCTCGTCCTCCCTCTTTTCCTGCAGCCTGCCAGGTTGCATGCTCAAATAAGGGTCTGGTATGAATTTTTGGGGGGACCCCCACGTCATTTTTTTTTTAAATTTTGGTGCGGGGTTCCCCTTAAAATCCATACCAGACCTGAAAGGCCTCGTATGGATTTTGAGGGGGACCCCACGCCATTTTTTTTTTTAAATTTTGGTGTGGGGTTCCCCTTAAAATCCTTACCAGACCTGAAGAGCCTGGTATGGGTTTTGAGGGGGACCCCCGCGCCATTTTTTTATTTTGGCGCAGGGTTCCCCTTAATATCCATACCAGACCTGAAAGGCCTGGTGTGGAATTTCAGGGGAACCCCACGCACTTTTTTTTCTTAATTTAGTTTTTTTCTTAATGCTGTTTTTATCAATGTACTTTTATGTGTATTGCCGGACCGACATTTCATTATAGCCATGAGCAGTTTTAAATAACTTTTATTCCTTAAGGGCCAGTTCACACCACATGTAGTCCAGTGCGTTTTTTTTTCTGCATCAAAAACGCATGGAAAGTAGGTTATATGGTTTTCAATGGCATAGTTCAGACCAGTGCTTGCAGTTCCAGTGCGTTTCCAGTCCCTGAAAAAAAGTAGAACATGCTGCATTTTTTATGTACTGGACTCTACTGTAACGCTGTAAAATGCATCAAAAATGCACTGGAATGCACCTAAATGCACCAAAAACGCACTGCAACATACTTGTGCTTATTTAAGGTTAGGAAAAAAGAGGGGGAAAAAAGCACTGGACTGCATCAAAAACGCACTGGACTGCATCAAAAACGTGCATGCAGAAAAGCACCTGTAAACGGATATGGACTGCATTTCTATGGTGTGAACTGGCCCTAAGGACTAGCCAAGGTATTACTGGGGCATGCACATGGGGGGTGTATATATATATATATATATATATATATATATATATATATATATATATATATATATATATATATAAAACACTTTTTTTCCTCTTTTTTATTTTTTATTCCTTTTTTTTTATCAGCTGCCCCTAGTGATTTATTGCCGCATCAAAAAGATCCTCATCGTACCACTAGGTAAGGGCTGCAAAAGTCAGGTAAGTTTCTTGTTTTGAAAAAAAAAAGAGCACTCCGGGCAAGTTGAAACATACTTTTTGTTTGTTTCTATTTTTTTTTTTATAGCACACATCATCATCCCACTGAATTTCTCCAGATAGGAGATCAAAAGGTCATAGGAGCTCGGGTCACTCGCTCATTCATCCTCATTCATCCTCAGCTCATGCCTCCCGCAGTGGCCAGAGGTCACCCCGACATACCCCTAGTAGGCACGAAGACCCGTGTATCCAGGAGAAAAAATATGTTGGGTATGTGGAAAACAAGCCCTACCTGAAAAATGAGCATGCGGGCAATGTCTACTAGAGGCTACAAAGAAAGAGACAATCAGCAGTCGCTGGAATCAATTAAAAGCCCGATCAAGGATTCAATCAGGGAGTTGGCCTTATCCCAAGACCAAATGAACCCATCTTCGGCCGAAATGGCAGTAAATGCGCCCACTACTCATCCGGACTCAGAAGTTAATTCTGAAGATGAGACAGAAATGGTGAGTGATAACACTTCGGCATTTGATTTCGCTCTAGTTGAGCCTTTCATCAGTTAAGCGGTTAAGGATGCAATCCAGTGGGAGGAAGATCCAGATCCGCCATCTAAAACAAAAAAATATTTTCCACACCCGAAAAAGAAATTATCAACTTTTCCCTTGATGGAAGAAATTAGGGAGGTGGTGACAGACGAGTGGCAGAAAGTGGACAGAAGGCCCATTGCTTATAATAGATTTCTCAAATTATATCCACTGGCAGAAGCAGATGCGCAGCTTTTTGATACTGTACCGACTGTAGACGCCTCAATTATGAGATTAGCCAGAAATACGACACTACCCTTAGAAGACGCAGTCTCCTTTAAAGATGTCCTTGACCGAAGAATTCACTTAGACCTAAAAAAATCTTATCAGGCAGCTGGAGGAGTATGTAAACCGGCGGTAGCTCTGACCTCGATCTCGATGGCTACCAGAGTGTAGTCTGACTACGTTGAAACAGCCCTCAGACAAGGTGTGGGCTCAGAAGAAATCATTAAGGCACTGGATGAATTAAAATTGGCCTCAGATTTCGTAGCGGAAGCAGCTATTGATGTCTTAAAATTCTTCCAGAGCCATGCGGTATTCCATCACGGCCAGAAGAGCGTTATGGCTAAAGCCATGGTCGGCCGAACCAAGATCTAAACAAACAATCCTGGTGTCGCATTCCATATGATGGGAAAGCCCTGTTGGGTGAGAAGATGGATGCGGCGATTACCAGAGTCACAGGGGGACAAGTGGTTTGATTCCCCAGGACAGAGGCAGGAGGAAGATATTCACTTCACGCCGAGCGGGCCAACTAAAAGGGAAGGATTCCAGATCATACCGCCCAGGAAGGGAATACAGAATAGGCTGGAATGGCTCGCAAGCCACTTTTTTTGAGGTCAGCAAAACCTAAAGCCTCTACATCCACGGTCGAGAGCCAGAAGTCCTTTTGACACCCTCCCCACCCAAACTGGTCTGGTGGGAGCCCGTCTAAAGGTGTTTGCCCAGGTTTGGGTGGAAGATTGTGTAGACCAGTGGGCAGTGTCCATGGTCCTTCAAGGCCATTTCTGGAAATTCAAAAGGCAACCCCCCCCTTTTTTCCTTCCAGCCCACCAAAATTCCAACTTCCAAAGAAAAAATGAGGCCCTTCTTCAATATGTCAACATTCTTATTCTCCAGCAGGCAGTGGTACCAGTTCCAGACTCGGAAAAATGCTTAGGCTTTTATTCCCCAGTCTTCTTGGTCCCCAAGAAGTCGGGGGGGGTTGGAGGCCTGTACTGGACCTGAAGAGGTTGAACAGGCATATCTGTGTGGAAATAGTAAGGTAAAAAATCCGCGCTTAGGAAAGCAAGGGTTGCAGCCTCCCCTAATTAGTACTCTAAGGCCCTAATGAAGTAAATAAAGGAGAGTGGGGAAATGGCACTACCCTATGTGCCAAAGCGTAAGATAAAGTATATGTAAGTGGGGCATCAAATAAAGCCAAACCTAGTAGCAGATGACTAGGGTGTGTTTATGTTCCACCAGTGAATGTGAATACATGTGTAAAACATAAACAAATGTAATGAGTAGAGTGTAACTGGGCGGGACCCCCATACAGCCAAACTTAATAATCCAGCCCCTGGCACTCCTGATATCCACACCCCTGCTCTAACAAATCCAAAAAATCAACTCAAGATCAAACTAAAAAATAACATAAATTAACATGTGTTCAGTGACATATATGTACACGCTAATAATTAGGTAATCAACCAGTATTTGGTGCGACCAGCATCCACAGTGTTAAATACACATATAATAGTCCAATCTATGGTATAGGTCCATAAATCCTGTGCTCGTATTATGAAACCAACTTATATTGCATAAAAAAGTGCTTATAAACAAAACGTGATGAAGTTCCAAATGTGACTTCCAGTGACTTCTGTGTATGGCAGATTCCGTGACTGATTGCTCCCCCAATGTGTCCCCACTCACCAGAGATGATAACCCCTGCAGGGGTAGTAGACATAGAGTGGGTAGCTGTAAAACGGATCTCCCCCTTAGGTAGCCATAGTAGTAGTTTGTACCACCGTCACTGCAGTATATGGTCATGGATTTCCAGCATAAATTTTAAACCAGGGTACCTCGAGATACTTCACCGCACCGGTCCGTTCCTCACCGGAAAACACAAAGGACACTATGGGAGTCCTTTGTGTTTTCCGGTGAGGAACGCACTGGTGCGGTGGAACATAAACACACCCTAGTCATCTGCTACTAGGTTTGGCTTTATTTGATGCCCCACTTACATATACTTTATCTTACGTTTTGGCACATAGGGTAGCGCCATTTCCCTACTCTCCTTTATTTATATCTGTGTGGAACATTTCAAAATGGAGTCTTTAAACACAGTTATTCTATCCGTTCAGCCAGAGGATTGGATGGCTTCCATAGACCTTCAAGATGCGTATCTTCATATACCTATCCACCTACAGTTTCAGCCTCTCCTTTGGTTCAGAGTAAGCGACTTACATCTTCAATTCCAATGCCCCCCCTTCGGGATTTCAACAGCACCCAGAACCTTCACCAAAGTGCTAGTGGTGATCTTGGCTCCTCTTCGAGAGAAGGGGAATCGAGTACCACATTATTTGGACGATATTCTAATTCTATCTCAGCACAGACAGACCTTGGAGATACATGTGCAATTGGTCCTAGACACGCTGATCAAGTTTGGATGGCTGATCAACGACTCCAAAAGTCAGCTCACACCCACGCAGGAGATAACTTACTTAGGAGCATTCTTCAACACTCCAGAAAAAGCAGTCTCACTCCCATCAGAAAAGATTCCTTCATTGATAGGGAAGGTGAAAAGGGCACTGGTGAGCCATTCCATGTCAGCATCAAACTGTCTGAGCCTGCTCGGATCCCTCTCTTCATGCATACCCATGGTGAAATGGGCCAGATGGCATCTACGGCTTTCCAGCTGGGCTTTGTATCACAGTGGAAGAAGAATCACCTAGATCAGAGGATATTAATTACGCCTGCAATGAAATCCAGCCTCTGGTGGTGGACAAGGCCATCCAACCTTCTGCTTCACTGTCCCCTTGGTCCCATCCCATGGACTGTTGGTACAGGGGAAATGGCAATTCGATTCAGCAGGAGTAGTGTCAAACACCTTGGAGCTAAGGGCAGCTTGGTTGGCGATTTTGTCTCTAGCCGCCTTCCTCAAGGGCAAATCCATCCTTCTCCAGATGGACAACAGAGCGGCAGTGGCCTATGTCCAGAATCAAGGGGGAAGGCACAGCAGGTCCCTCTTGAACGAAGTGACACCCATTCAAACATGGGCCGAGAGGAATTTAGGCAACCTACGGGCCTAATATATCCCAGGGCTAGAGAATCAGTTAGCCGATCATCTTTCAAGATCTTTCAGCCACAACAACGAGTGGTCTCTGAATCCGAGGGTCTTCCTCTGGATATGCCAGCAGTGGGGCACTCCCCAAATGGATCTATTTGCCTCCCCGCTCAATGCAAAGATTCCAATCTCCGAGGTCAGCAGGGGTGGATGCCCTAACCCAACCATGGAACTTTCAGATGGGATATGCATATCCCCCAACCCCTCTGATACTGAGGTTTCTCCAACGCCTAACAACAGAGAAGATCACAGTTTTGGCAGTGATTCCGTACTGGCCCAAAAGACCATGGTTCACGCTCCTGGTCAAGATGGCCTTGTGCAAACCACTTCCCCTTCCATGCATAGACAACCTTGTCTCAGGACAAGTTCTGTCACCCGCACCCGGAGATCCTAGACTTGAGAGCCTGGAAGTTGAGCGGAAAAGGTTGGGCGAGCTAGGATGTTCAGATAGTGTTATCCAAACACTACTACAGGCCAAAAAATCATCTACTAATACCACCTACTATAGAGTTTGGAGAAAGTTTACGGAATCAGCAGAGACTAACCATTTCGATCCCCTAAATCTCGGAGTACAGAATATACTTCTCTTTTTACAGAGTGGATTGGACTTAGCTTTGGGCCTGAGCATGCTTAAGGTCCAGGTTTCAGACCTTTCAGCTTTAACAGATACCTGTTGGGCACTAGATCCTCTTGTAGAACATTTCTGGAAGGCAGTCCTTAGATTGCGACCTCCCAGGAAGACGCTATACCCCAAATTGGACTTGACTATCGTGCTTAGTGTCCATTCAAAACCTCCTTTTGCTCCCACAGAAGAATGTACCTTGGAGGATATTTCTTTGAAGGCGGTCTTTCTAATCACCATCACGTCGGGTTGCAGAGTATTGGAGATCCAAGCGTTAGGGTCGCAAGAACCCTACATTACCTTCTTCCCAGACATAATGGTGTTGCAGCCTATTCATCAATTCATTCCTAAAATGCCTTCGGTCTTCCATCTGAACCAGGAGTGGGTTCTTACGGCATTCGGGGAGGACCCAGCCTCCTCGAGGCTGCATGAGTTGGATATAGCCAGGTCTCTAAGACACTACTTAAATTTGACGCAACAGTTCAGGAAAGATCAACAGCTATTTGTCATCCCAAAAGGTGCCAAGAAGGGAATGGCAGCATCCAAGACTACCTTGGCAAGCTGGATTGTGAGGTTAATCCAAAGAGCATATCGGGCTAGTGGTCTTCCAGTTCCAGATGCGGTCAATGCACATTCAATGTGTGGAATAGCCTCCTCCTGGGCAGTCTTGGCATGGGTCTCCCCTGAGACAATTTGGTCAGTTGGTCATACTTCAGCACTTTCATGTCTCACTATAGTGTAGACCCAGCAGTTCTTACTTCCCGAGAGTTTGGGGAAAGGACTTTGCAGTCATCTGTACTGTGTTTTTTTCATTAAATTTCTTATTGCAGTTCCCTCTCTGTAAGTGAGTTATTTACCATTGGTATGCTGCCATGAAGGCACCAGGAAAACGGAAAATTGAATACTTACCTTTCCGTAATTTTCCTTTCCTGGTGCCTACCCATGGCAGCATACACCCTCCCTTCAGTAATCCTTAGTGTTATGAGGTCTAGTTACAAGAATACCGGCTGAGGGGAGCAACTCTTTTTTATAGAGTTAAAGTGGTCCTGGGGGTTGGTAGGGGGCGGAGCAACCAACCATTGGTATGCTGCCATGGGTAGGCACAGGAAAGGAAAATTACAGAAAGGTAAATATTCAATTTTCTGTTTTACTTTGCCCTGAAAAGAGCCAAGATTGTGTGTTTGTGAGAGGGAGCAAGAGAGTACATTTGGGTGTCCTTATTGAGTTTCTAACACATGTATTTTCTCTTCGTATTTTGTTTGTTATGTTGTTGCAAAACAGATGTGTTTTTATGCAATTTATTTGTTACTTTGGTTTGTTGTATTTTTTTGGGTGGTGGTTATTTTACCATGAAATCTTTTTTATGTTGGCAATGTTTGTTGTTTTTACGTTCACTTTTATTTAACTGTCTGTGCTGCATTATTTTTAAAATTCTTTCTGAAGATTTTGTGCCTAATGTTGTTTTAATCCTTAATAGATGTCTATTTGTGGGTGCACGCCTTTTAACTCCTGTTAATTTACACTGCAAAAGGGTCAAACCTCAAACATATTGTTAGTGTCTCAAATTAACATACTTGTGTGTATTTTGCTTTCCTAGCTTCTTTTCCAAGTCCTGTTTTTTTTTGGACCAATGAAATTGTTTCAAATTTTTTATGTTATGTGTGTTCTTTTCAGACAACGATTTCCCAGTTGCAGCTTAACTAGGCTGATTGGCATGTCTTAGACAAATCCCTTTTTTATTTTTTTTTTAGTTTTAAGTTACTTTCCTTTTGCCTTCATGGTAGCACATGCATGGATTGCATATGCTGCCATGGATAGTGACCAGGAAAGTAACATTTCAGAGTGGTAAGTATTCAATTTTCTTTTTGAGCAGTGGTTTTCAGCCTTAGTCCTCAAGTACCCCTGCCGACAGGACATGTTTAGGAAATTTATATTATCTAAAATAGCTGTCCAAAATACAAAGCTATTGACTTTGATTTAAAGCACCTGTGCAAGATGAAGGAAAACCTGCAAACATGGCCTTTTGGGGTACTTGAAGACAGGGTTGAGAAGCACTGATTTAGAGCATTCAACTAAAATCAAGCTCAAGACAATCCTATTCTAATTGTGGACATATGAGGGAAATCAAGATTTTTTTTTTCTTAGGTTGTGCTTTGTGTCCCTTTTCTTAAAAATGGCTTCGCTTCCTGTCACATAGCCAAACAGGAAGTGAGAGTAAAACCCTAACAATATTTTTCTTTGGAGACACACAGGTCAATCTAATGCCCCCATTATGCAAATTGCACTCTAGCACTTTGTTGTGTACACCCCAAATTATTAGGTATTTTGGGGTTTATTAAAGGCAAATCCTTTCTGCAATACAAGTGTAGTTGAGGAAAATCAGAGGGGAAGCACTGGTGATTTTATCATCCAATCATGTAGAGGCAAAGATGCTGTTTTTTTTCTTTTCCTTGCATGTCCCCCTCGGATCTCCAGCAACTGCACTTCTAAGTGCATTTGTAGTGCAAAATGGATTTACCTTTTAGTTAATAAACCCCAAGATACATAATAATTTGGGATGTACATGGCAAATTGCTAGAGTGCAATTTCCCGAATGGGGAAACTATTTAGATTGACCTGTGTGTCCCAAAGGACATACATTGGTAGGGTTTTACCCTCACTTCCTGTGTGGCTATGTGACAGGAAGTGAATAATTTTCAATGAGAAATTGGCAAAATTTGGGAGTTGTCTTCACCCTATTAGGGGTGTAGACATCTGACAAAACTTCTAATCCCTCTACAGTCTATCCCCAAGCAAAAATAAGAAAGGATTTTAATTAGTTTAACTTTGCAAAGACACATTCCTAAGTTCAATTGTGATGCATGTTAATGGCCCATTTAGACTTTTAATAGAAAGTCATCAGTTGCATTTGACTCTAAACATTATTTTTGGCCAGTCCTAGAAATCTGCATCTGTTTTTCTATTAACCACTTGGTGTCTGTGCTATAGCCAAACGACGGCCACAGTGTGGACCTGAATTTCTGGGAGGCTGTCATAGAACGGGCTCCCCGTGTGCTCCCTGCAGGGCGCGCAGTGCTCACTGAGTCACTGAGACTCTGGTGATCACAGATTGAAGTACGGGCCGATCCCGACCCCTTACCATGTGATTAGCTGTCAGCCAATGACAGCTGATCACATGATGTAAACTAAAGCTCGGTAATTGTTTATTTTTTTCTCCTCACGCTGACAGCATGAGGATAAAAATAAAAGCTGATCGGCTTAGGTGCAAGGGACATTGGTCCCGAAGAGGCAATTCTGCCTCATCTGTGCCCACCAGTACCACCTGCCAGTGCCACTTATCAATGCCCACCAGTGGTCCCAAGCAGTGCTGCATATCAGTGTAACCAATCAGTGCCGTGTCATCAGCGTACATGAATGAAGGAGAAAAATTACCTGTTTGCAAAATTTAATATCAAAATATCCAAAAATATACCAAATTATTTATAAAAATCTGTCTTTTCTTTTTTTTTGAACAAAAGAAAAAAAACACAGAGGTGATCAAATACCACCAAAAGAATGTTCTATTTGTGGGACAATTAAAAAAAAAAAAATTTGGCTAAGTATGACCGCACAATTATCATTCAAAGTGCATCAGCGCTGAAAGTTGGTCTAGACAGCAGGGGGGTTTAAGTGCCCAGTAAGCAAGTGGTTAATTTCCATGCAAAATATGGATTTCTGTAATAAAGATGTGTGCCCGCTGTGTATACGGCATGTGCGCATGGCCGTAAGCAAGTCACACACATATGAATGGTACTCATTGTAAATCATGGGGTACAACTTGTGATGCAACTTTTCAGTCCCAAGTGACCTTAGGCTCTCTTTCCACTACTGCGAGTTGTTGTGCAACTTGACACATGTGAAGTTGCAGGACAAGTCAAAACACATGTATTTCAATGTTCCCCCGTTCTAATTGGTGCAACTCCAAAAAAAGTTCTTGCACTACTTTGTTCACACTTCAGTGTGACTTTTTCTCAGATGTTTTGAACTAGTCGCATGACATGGCATTAAGGCTTGGTTTCCACTATTGCAAGCCCAAAGTCGCATGTTTTTTGGCACGAGTTTCCCGCAACTTTTTGCCGAAACTTGAAGCAATGCCTGTGTTTTTTTGAGGTCTATGGACCTGAAGTCGCATCAAAGTGGGACCAAAGTAGTGCAGGGACTACTTTGAAGTTGCTGCGACTTAAGGTCACACACATATGAACGTTACTCATTGTAAATCATGGGGTAGAACTTGTGATGCAACTTTTCAGTCCCAAGTGGCATGACAAGTCGCAATAGTGGAAAACAAGCCGAAAAAGCACATTGTAAATCACGCAATTTTGGGGTTGACATAGTGGAAACAGAGCATTAGGCTAAAGCAGTAATAAGAAGATGCACTTTAAGAATTACAATGTAATTGTAGAAAATCAAACAGGCTCTTGCACTGAATCTAATTTATGGAAGATCTAACTGATTGCCCAGTGTATGGTGACCTTTAAAGATATGAAAACTTGAATTTCTGGTGTTTAAGCCTCATACACACGATGGGACTTTGTACAAACTTTCCCATGGATTTTTGTACAAAGGGTGTTGGCCTTAGGGCTCTTTCACATGGACGTGTCCGTGTACGGAGCCCGCTCTGCTCAGCGGGGGATTGCTCCGTCGATCCCCGCTGAGCAGGCAGATGACAGGTCTGTATCTGCACACTGTGCAGGGAAAGACCTGTCAGAGTGCCGCTCTCCTCTATGGGGGATCGGATGATGACGGACCGCAGAGTCGGCGGCCGTAAAACGGCGCTATTTTTAGCGCCGCTTTACCATCATTTTAGCGCCGGTATTCAGCCACTAGCAGTTTTAACCTCCACCAGCGGCCGAAAAGGGAGTTAAATCCGCCCGCAAAACGCCACCACAGCGGCGTTTTGCCTGTGGTATAGTCGCGCTGTCCCATTGATTTTAATGGGCAGGAGCGGTTTATACACACCGTACACCTAGCAGATGGCATTACAGCGGGAGAGAGCGTCGTGTCAACATCGGAAGAAGAAAAGAGGGAAGAAAACGATGGAGAAGACCGGGCCACCGCTAGTAAAAGAGCTGGAAGAAGATAGCGGGGAGTCCAGCAGAAGATACCGGAGAGCGGAAAAGAACTGGACAGCGACAGAAGAACCGGACAGCGGGAGAAGAGGATGGAGAAGACCGGGCCACCGCTAATAAAAGAGCGGCAGAAGATAGCGGAGGAGTCCAGCACAAGATACCGGAGAGCAGGAGAAGAAGAGAGACCCCCGAAGTCAGAAGAAGGCCCCCCTGGAGCTGCCTAATAAATTACTTTAAAAACCTGTCTAGTGTGTTTTTTTTCTTGACACTTTTTCCCCCAGGTGAATGGGTAGGAGTACCATGTGCCCCATACTCATTCACATAGGGTGGGGGGCCGGGATCTGGGGGCCCCCTTATTAAAGGAGGCTCCCGGATTCTGATAAGCCCCTCGCCCGCAGACCCCAACAACCAATGGCCAGGGCTGTCAGGAAGAGGCCCTTGTCCTCATCAATATGGGGACAAGGTGCTTTGGGGTAGGGGGGCCGCAGCCCGCCCCCTTTCCCCAAAGCACCCAACCCCCATGTTGAGGGCATGCGGCCTCGTACGGTTCAGGAGGGGGGGCCTTCGCTCGTCCCCACCCCCTTTCCTGACCGGCCGGGCTGCGTGCTCGGATAAGGGTCTGGTATGGATTTTGGGGGGACCCCCACGCCGTTTTTTCGACGAGGAACGTTCCCCTTAAAATCCATACCAGACCTAAGGGCCGGGTATGCCCCTTGAGGGGGAACCAATGCTGGTTTTTCTCGCGCTGCTTTAATAGGAAGATGTGTTTTTCTTATTGCAGCGAGCGCAAGATGTACCTCGCCGAGAACCAGTGCAACGGGATTGCGCTGGAAACATTCTCGCGGGCAGGTACTACTGTGCGTGCGCCAGTTCACACACTCAATTAAGGATTTATCCAGCACACCAATTAAGGTATGAACCAGCGCAGTGCATTCATCTTAGTAAATGACCCCCATTGTGTTTTTTTTTTATGTATCAATATTAGTATTATTTTTCTGTTTTGCATTTTTAGAATATGCTATGGTAATTTTATCTCATCTTGAACTCCCTGATGAAGGGACCCCACAAGTGTCCTGAAATGCGTTGGGATGAATATCTACAATTGCCACGCACTAACAATTCAGTTTTTGTAATCTTGTTGTTTTTAATGTACTCAATTTCTGGTGATGTTTGCACCTGAATAATATATATATATAATTTTTGTTTAGACCCCCTTTTTTTCCTTGTTGCCTTCAAAGTCCTTATTATTTACCTGGGGGATATTTGCTCCTTTATATAATGAGTTTCACACATGCGCAGTGTATATATAGCCATAACGAGCGATCGATGTAACGGCCGTAGGAATGTGGGAGTGGAGGATGAACGATTGGCATCACACAAAAGGAGCCATAAAACAAAGGTACAATTGTAAATTGGGGCATCGGTGGTTAGTGGCCTATACTGCTTAGATTGAGGCCTATATTGGGACCAGATTATGAGTTACGCATGACATTATGGTTTGTCTTGTGTTCTGTCTTGCAAGCATCAGAGAAATCAGTGAAAATGGTGGATAAATTCGCTGCGCCTGACTTTTTGCCTCAATTTATCGACCAATACCGGGAGCTTCCCTGTCTGTGGAAGGTGAAAAGTAGGGATTACTCTATAAAAATCAAGAGAAAGGCAGCGATGGAGAAACTTCTGAAATCGGTGAAGCCTCTGTATCCCAGGGCAGTCATAAATTTTGTAAGGCGCAAAATTGGGAACCTGAGTAGTACGTTTAATAGGGAGCACAAGAAGGTCCAGGAATCACAGAGATTGGGAGCATCAGCAGATGGCATATGTGTCCCCAGGCTGTGGTACTTCAACAGCCTGCGTTTTTTGTCCAACCAAACCCAACCCAGGCCATCACTCTCAACACTCCCTTCCACGTCAGATGAGGCCACAGCTCCTGAAGTCCATCCTGGTCCTTCGACTCAGGATGACAATGTGGTGGAGCCCAGCTTGACCCAGGTATACCATTGTTGAACATATTTGTATCCAAAAATAGAATGATGATAACTAGACATTATTGTTCAAAAATGTATGCCTTAACAAAGTGGTTTACATATCAATAGACATTAGTGGCCAAAAATGATTGGAACAAGAAGGAAAAATGCTGGAGTCAAAATGATAGTCTTTTCTATTTCTCCACATTCAATTTGCAACTGTCATGAGCTCAAAATTGTGTGTGATTAATGACCAAATAAAAAATAAAAAAAAGGGAGAAATATGTCCCATTTTCATAAACAGGAAAGTGGTAGTTTGGAGGAGCCAGTGGCCAGCAGCCACACAAAATCCCAGATCCCTCCCCTACACCCTCCTGCTAAAAGGACCAGGAAGAGCAGGAACCTAGATGAGGCCACAGCTGCCTTCTTTAGCCAAGCAACAGCCATCAGTATGGCCCCAGATGCAGCTGAGGCATTTGGCTGTGTGACAGCGAATAAGTTGAGGGATATTAATGTGGAGCAAAGGAGGATGTGTGAGGAACTAATCCTCCAGCTCCTCAACAAGGGGGGAGGGGAGAAGCTACATCAAAAACCCATTTTTACGATTTGGATGCCCCACCTCCACCAACTCCACAGCCACCACAACAACCCCACCCACCATGTGATAACAAATGGTTTGTACTTATACCATAATTGCAAGCAGCTTGGTGGGATTAGTGCTGACACATTGGGGGTTATTTACAAAAGGCAAATCCACTTTGCACTGCAAGTTCACTTGAAAGTGTGCTGAAAGTGCACTTTCAAGTGCAGTCGCTCTAAATTTAAGGGGTAGATCTGAAATGAGTGGAAGCTCTGCTGATTTTATCATCCAATCATGTGCAAGCTAAAATGTTGTTTTTTATTATCCTTGCATGTCCCCCTCAGATCTACAGCGACTTTACTTCCAAGTGCAATTTTAGTGCACTTTCAAGTGCACTTGCAGTGCAAAGTGGATTTTCCTTTAGTAAATAACCCCCAATATGTTAACCTCCCCACACCATTAGAAAAACTTACCTGGTTTTGGATGCAAGGGGGTTTATTTACTAAAGCTAAAGAGTGCAAAATCAGTCACACTTCTGCAAAGAAACCAATCAGCTTCTAACCTCAGCTTGTTCAAATAAGCTTTGGGAATAAAACCGGGATGTTGGCACACTCTTATAGATGTACCTACAGTGTCACCCTGTTTTTAGGTACACATCCATTTGGGAATTTCTCAAACAGCTTCTAACCTCAGCTTGTTCAAATAAGCTTTGGCAATAAAACCTGGAAGCTGATTGGTTTTTATGCAGAAGTGTGACAGATTTTGCACTCTTTAGCTTTAGTAAATAAACCCCAAAATGTTTAATGGCTTGTTATCCCTTCAGCTCTAGGATAATGCTAGAGTACTATTCTGCCATTTTTATTTTAACAAAAAGTAAGAGAAACAGTTTATTTCTTCTTTTTTTTTGTAAAAAATACAAAATTCAGGGTAATAAATACCACTAAAAGAAAGCTTTATCTGTCTTCAAAAATTATATAAAATTAATTTGGGTACAGCTTTGCATGATGGAGTAATTTTCAGTCAAACTATCACAGTGCTGAAAACAGAAACATGACCTGGTAATGAAGGGGTATTACAGGCTAGTACTTAAGTGGTTATACCCCTTCATTACCACCAGGTTAAGGATGTTCCTTTTGCACTCCTAATGGTAATTTATATTATACGCACTAATGTTAGGTTAGACTGGTAGTTAGACAAAACAAAATATTACAGTGGGATTAAGCACCATATAGCCATATGGTGTGACTAAATCCCCATATTTTTTTTGGCTGTTTACCAGCATCGTTGACAAGCAGTGTTCCCGGGATGCGCGATCGCACACATGTCAAGTGCAAAGTGGGGCGGTACCATCTGTGATCGGCCGTGACGTGGTAAACAGCCATGCCCAATTGCTGTTCACCCCCCTCGGTGGCGAGCGGTGTCTCCGTAACACGCCGCCACCGAAGGTACAGGGCTTCACGCACACGATCGCACGCATGCCCTGTTTAAATGGATTGACATCATATGATGCCCACCCAGAACAAGAGCCGCGCTCATATGACAGCCGGCGGGCGTGAATCAGTTAATGCATCTTTTGGGGTGTGCCCCCCCAAATCTTTATTTGTCTTTGATAGTTAGACAACACACACACACACACTACACAGTTAATTTAATTGTAGGTACAGATTGCAAAAGTACTGTAATATGGAGTCACACAGTGAAAAAAAACAGGTTACATGTGACATTTTATTTTATTGGAGTGATATCTCTGGTATAACCTCTCTTTTCATATTTTTTTTTGTAATGTTTTTTTCAGAACAACTGAATCCCAAAAACAATTTTTAGACCTTTGAAATACATTTACAGTAAAACAGTATCTCTTGGTCTGTTACAGCAATTGGTGATTAAAATTATACATGAAACACACTGAAAGGCTCTAGAAATCTATGAAAGAATTTTGAATGTTACCTTGAGGTATTAAAATCCCACACTTTTGAAGGGGGCAGGAGGCGGAGCCTAGCGGAGCAGACATGCATTGTTAGAGCTCCACACCGCTGAGGAGAGAAGAGAAGGACAAAGCGGAGCCTGCAGGCTCAAAAGGTATCCATTTGAACCTTTTTGCCCCAGGGAACAAACTGTGAAAGTTTGGGCAGGAAATATGGTACTGGGAGGAAACCGTGGCAGAAATAAAAATCACCTCACAAAGAGCTCACAGGCACTCACTGCAGCTGAAGCAGCTCCAGTCACCTCACAAGATACAGCATCAGGGCGCTCTCACAGACAAAAAATGTCACAGCAAGACTCTCCATTTGAGTCAGATACAGAACAAATCCTCTCACAAACTTCTCCACAAACCTCCTCAGTATCCCCAGTAATATTATTACAATTTGAAAAGATGCCTCATAAGGCTTTAAAACAAACCTCAGACCAAATAACAAAAAGCCTAACCAAAGAAATAAGAGAGCTGGGAAACCGCACCGCAGCCTTAGAAATAAAAATGGATGAAATTGAAATTACAACCCAAGAAAATATAACAGAATTGGAACAATTAAAAGAAGAGAATTTAATACTTCAAACTAAGCTCGAAGATTACGAAAATAGAGCCAGACGTTCAAACTTGCGCATAAGGGGAATACCTGAAACTGTGACAGACCTGCAATCTACTATTACTGCTCTATTACAAGAACTAAAGCCAGATATCCCTATTGAACGTTTAGAACTGGACAGAGTACACAGAGCCCTCACAGCCAAAAAGAAAGATGGACCCCCACGTGATATAATCACAAAATTTCATTATTACAGAACGAAAGAACAAATACTAATTGCTGCAAGAGAAAAAAAGGAACTTAATTTTCAAGGACACAATTATCAAATTTTTGCTGACCTATCCCAACTTACTATAACTAAAAGACGATCCATGAAACCCCAACTAATGGAACTGCAACGCCACAACATTATGTATCAATGGGGCTTCCCCTTTTCAGTCAAATTTAACTACCAAGGTACAATTTACAGAAGCAGATCAGCAGATGAACTACAACAAACCCTTTTAAAATTAAATCTGACAGAACCCACAAGCAGCAACACTCCCACACGCAGAAGAATGGCATCATCTTCACCTTCAGGCAGCACCCAGAAAATTTCAGAACAAAATGGGAATCATCATTCTCACAAAAGAGGCCGTTATGCCACATCATCCATGGACCAAGAAGATTCAATGGACTGACATCCTATTTCCTGATATCTCTTCATTTATTATACTAAGAGATGGTTCTCTATAAAAAACCTGTATTTATAACTGAATGTAACTGCATTCTGATAGTCACACACTGTGTGGGATCATGATACATTCCAGTTATATTTCTTATTACTTCTGATTCATATAGCCTTAGAATATATAAGTGAAATAAGGAAATTCTTGTTCAGTTATATATTATCAGGTAATAACAATAGATTTATTACTTTTTAGGACAAATATGTTCAATAATCCAGAAGTAATGGAAGCTTTTTCTTTCTTTTCTTAAAACAAATATATTATTACCTAACTAGTTCCTAGAATTATGTTTTTGTTTATTCTAATCTGAAGCAATACAACCTCAATTTTATGAGTTAACATATCTAAACAGTTACATATGAATAAAATATGTAATTGTTTACTCTAAAAGGGTTAAAATCCCAAAATAATTCAAACTATCTTCATCAATACCAAAGTTATTAACAGTACCTTTCTAACTGAATTATTTAGCCTAGGGCAAAACTAACCATATACAACCACCCTGGAATAAATAATTTCAACAAAAACTATATTCTGCACTCCAATTAATGAAACATCATTTTGATGTCTTTTGACATAGCACTTCTCTCCTGTAAGCGGAAGATCCGTGTACCCCCATTAGCCCTCCTCATTCTCCCAACCATATTATGTGGGAGTGTGACGAAGGCACTTATTCCCCTGAGAGAGATATTTATTCTCTTTCACGGGTAAATTGTGATTACTTGCAAAAAATAATTTATACAATGTATCATCTAATCTCATATGTTTTTTGTTTACTCTTTACTCCAGAATTCACTGGTTTCTTTTCTATCTATTCATCTCTTCAGTCCACACAGGTTGATCTGCGCAGTCAGCTCTGCATAACAAAAAGTAAGTCAAAACTATTTGATCTATTGCCATGGCACCACTGAATATACTTTCCCTGAATGTTCAGGGAATAAATGTCCCTCAAAAAAGGACCAAAGCCTTCCGTACTTTCCATAACAAGAAGGCTCACATAGTATGCCTCCAAGAAACACACTTCACCAAAGATTCTACTCCAAAATATATTTCTCCTTTTTATCAACAAATTTACACGGCTTCTGCCTGTACCAAGCAAAGGGGAACTCTAATTGCATTTCACCGATCCACACCATTCACCTTATCATCAGAAATTAAAGACCCAGAAGGTAGATACCTGATACTCATGGGTTATATAATGGATACAGCAATCACGGTGATTTCCTACTACGCTCCTAACAAACAACCTACACCATTCCTCTCACATATATTACAAGTGATTAATACACACAAAATAGGAACAGTGATAATGTGTGGGGATTCGAACCAGGTCCTCCTCCCATTTCTAGATAAATCACCTTTTACACCATCCAAAATAACCTCTAGATTACCTTTTTCTCAACTTCTTTCCAAATACAATCTGGTAGATTCATGGAGAGAAAGTAACCCAATGAAAAAGAAATTCACTTATTTCTCGCACCCTCATCAAACCTTCACCAGAATAGATCATATTTTTCTAACAATAGGAATGATACCAGAAATTATTGCATCAGATATAATTCCGATTCCGTGGTCTGACCATAATGCAGTATACACTACTATAGCCTCAGCCATACCAAAAGCGCATGACCCAACGTGGTACTTACCGGACATAATGCTCAAACACCCACTACATCAGATGGCCATTGAACAAGCTTTAAAGGAATACATATCAATTAATAATACAACAGACATCTCCCCAATAACACTGTGGGAAACTCATAAGCCTGTCTTGCGTGGTACAATACAAAGACAAATGGCACTATTTAAACGGGAACGCAAAAATCTAGCAAAAAAACTAGAACTCAATTTTAATGCAGCCTACATATCATTTTAAGATAATCCATCTCAGAGTACAAAATCTCATCTGGAAAAATCTAGATTGGAATACGATCTATTTCTCACTGAGTCAGTTGATAAATCCCTCAAACGCTCCAAACACAATTTCTACATGAATACAAACAAACCAGGTACATATTTGGCTCGGGCATTAAATTCAACTAACAAATCTTTCAAACCAATACGTTTGAAATTATCAAAAAATGTTTACACTTGTAATCCAGTTAAAATAGTCCATAAATTTCACTCACATCTCGCAACTTTATACAAGACTAACAATGAATTTAATCCTACAGAGGCTGAATCCTTCTTCTCAAAAATAACCTTACCTGAGTTATCTCAGAATCAAAAAAGCAGTTTGGATGAGCCTATAACTATAGATGAAGTTGCTAACGCCATAAAAGACCTAAAACTTAACAAAAGACCAGGCCCAGACGGCTACTCGGCTTTATACTATAAAACATTCTCAGAAATACTCTCTCCCATTCTCACTGAAACTTTTAACAAACTTCTAGATGGACATTCTTTTCGGCAAGAAACACTAATGGCAATTGTTTGTATGATCCCAAAACCCCTTTCTGATGATACTTCCTGTGTGAATTACCGGCCTATCTCTCTGTTAAACCTCGATATTAAATTATTAGCAAAAATAATAGCAAAACGCCTCAATAGCATTATAGGAAAATTAATACATAGAGATCAAGTAGGCTTCATGCCAAATAGACAGGCAGGCGATAATATACGCAGGGCAGTGTTATTGGCACATATTGCTAAAAAACGGAAAATCCCTTTATGTTTTCTATCTCTCGATATTAAGAGGGCATTTGACACAGTATCCTGGCAATATATGCAATATTCATTACAAAAATGGGGTTTTGGACCCCACTTTTTAACATGGATCAAAGCATTATATAATAAACCCAAAGCCTATATAAAATATGCTGGATACAAATCTGAAGCCTTTAATATCGAAAGAGGTACCCGACAGGGTTGCCCATTATCTCCCTTATTATTTGCCCTTATACTCGAACCCATGGCCCAATACATCAGAACAAACAAAACTATAACTGGCATTGAAGTAGGAGGTATTACACACAAATTATGTATATTTGCAGACGATATATTACTTTTTCTATCATCACCACAGGTCTCTGGTCCTAACTTAATACCAGCTCTTGATGGATTTGCAGCCCTATCTGGCCTTATGATTAATCCTAAGAAATGCCTAGTGCTTAATATTTCACTCACAAACATGGAATTGATCCCGGCTAGGGCTGCACTCCCATTCACATGGGCAGAAAAATCAATCCCATATCTTGGAATTCATTTAACAGCATCTCATTCTGACTTATTCTCAACCAATTATCCTCCTGTATTAAGACAGATCACAAATCTAATAAAACAATGGTCGCAACTTCCTTTATCCTGGATAGGAAAGATTAATGCAATCAAAATGACTATTCTACCCAAATTGCTTTATCTATTCAGAGTCCTCCCTATTCCAATTCCTTCCTATTTTTTGAGAATAGTACAAAAAAGAGCAACTTCGTTTATATGGGGCTCTTCTAAACCACGTATACCTATACACACACTACATCTTCCCAAAAATAAAGGAGGCCTGGGATACCCTAATTTTACTAACTACTACAGAGCAGCACATTTGGCCAGTCTGTCCAAATACCATGCAAAACAGGAAATCCCATTATGGGTATTTATAGAGGCTTCAGAAAATTACCCTCTATTAATATCAAATTTATTATGGCTTGATCCTAAAGACCGCTTTAAAATTCATAATCCCATAACTAAACACTTCTTATCTCTCTGGGATAAACTAAAAACCAAATATCAGTTACAATCTCCACACAATCCTCTCCTTTCTTTTATCAGGAATCCGGCCTTTTATCCGGCATGGATCTACCCAAATTCTTTTAAAGCTTGGACAACATCAGGCATTCAGACACTAAATGACTTCATAGCATCTAAATCATTCCTTTCATTCCCATCGCTTAGAGAAAAATATGATCTACCAAACTCTGAGATATTTAGATATCTCCAAATCAAAAATTTCTATACACCATTCCTAAAGGGGGATACACCATTATCCCAATTATCCATTTTTGAATCAATCTGTACAAAAGATCCATTTGCTAAAGGTACAATTTCATCACTTTATAATCAATTATATGGAGTAGCAAATCTTAATAGACCCTCTTACGTTCAGAGGTGGGAGGAAGACCTGGGACAAACTTTAGAAGACACGGACTGGTCTAACATATGGCTCACATCTAAGTCATCTTCACCCAACATCTTAGCACTGGAGACAAATTATAAAGTCCTAACTCGCTGGTACCTTGTACCCGCCAGAGTGGCAAAATATTCACCTAATACCTCAGCTCTTTGTTTTCGAGGATGCCCAGAAATAGGCACATATTTACACATATGGTGGACGTGCCCAGTAATCCAAACCTTCTGGAAGGAAGTCTTCGTGATTGCATCTAAAATATTTAAAAAAATAATACAACCAGATCCATATTTAACTTTACTTAATCTAAAACCGGAATGGTTAACACTCTCTCAATTCAAACTTATGATCCAACTAATAACGGCTGCAAAACAAACAGTGGCCAAGGCATGGAAATCTCCTACATTGGTACTAGCAGAAACAATTCACAGAATGAATAATACAATGTCCCATGCTAAGATGGTAGCCATCGATCAAAATCAAATTCCAAAATTTGAAAAACTTTGGCATCCTTGGATAAAACAACAGTTCCTGTCAAACTTCAATGACTCTGTCCTGTTGCCATGGTAACAGATTAAATGACTTACAGAGACACCCATTCTAAGGCTTCAAAGAGAACTAAAAAGAATAATAAACTGACGAGCGGGACAACCTTGTGGACCATACCTCTACCTTTCAACCCTTTTTCTTCTTTCTCTTTCCTTTTCTCCACCTTACGATTAAAGCTCATTATCAGAATTTATTTGACCTATATACACTCTACTTGTAAACAATATGTATAGTAGGTATAAATCATTTAAATACCTACAAAAGTAACTAAGGAAATGATATATATCTTTAATTTAGGTTTACGTGAACCCAATGTTTAATATTTGAAATTTCATGATATTTACCTATATAAACCCTACTGTAAAACAATGAGCTTACTTTATAGATCCTTGTAAACTTACTTTATGTATCTTTATAACATTGTATACTCAATAAACTTCTTTTGACAAGGAAAATCCCACACTTTTGTTTGTCGTGTATTCTAATTCGAAGTATTAATATACTGTAGTGGCTAATTTAAAACATTTTTACATGGCAAATCATAGATTAATAATTTAATCCAAGTGATGTGACAGTGTTTGATATACAAAAATAGTGCTATTATGCAAATCAAAAAAATATATTATATTGATTAATTTTTCAGTGGATTATCACAGTATTAAAATTACTCATGGTGATAAATATATATTCTGAACACTTGAATGTTTGGTATATAATAGACTAAGCACTGAATGTTATATTCATTGTAAATGTAGTGACATAAAGATTTTGTATTATAACAATAATAATGTTGATGTGGGTGCATAAACTCCTTGATATTACCTGTCACCAGTTGTCATACAGAAGTGGGTGTTTGTATAGATTTATATTTCACAGTACCTATGCTTTCATACAACAGATATACTTTTGAAAATGATTGCTTTCAGCAATGCAATATGTGTCTCATATTTTCTCAACTAAACTTAAACAAGTTAAAAATATATATTTTTTTTATGTGAAACAATACAATGGGCTCCTGTGAACACACTGACATAAGAATAGATCACAAGAGAAATATGTCATATGAAGAGTTTAATTTTATACTGTAAGAAAAAAAAAGTTCAGCTATGGAAAATGTGGCCAAGGGAGGCATGTAAGCAGTATCCTGCTTTGATTTTTTTTACTTTATTTTTTACCTTACTGATCTGGTCAGAGAGGATCACTTTTGCTGCAACTGGTATTTTATCACTTGTACATTTTACACTCACCACTACAACATACTTTATAAGGGATGAGAGAAGCTGGTGGCCATAGCAAAGAAGCAAGGTGGTGGCCATGGGAATCCAGGCAGGCAGACAGTGGGAAGAAAGTGGCAGCAAGACTGAAAAGAGATATCCACAGATATTAGCTACAGCTCCTTATTGCATGACAATTCTGGAGTGAGCACCCAACACATGGCTATCCAGCATCTATTCCCCTCTGAGTAGCCTAACGTGGACCATATATATCCTACCTAAAACACACTGATACTAATTTAAAGTGATATTAAAACCTCTGTAATTTAAAAAAAATAAAATAAACATGTAACTTTTCTGCGCTACGCAGTGCTTTTGCACAGAGCAACCCAAATCCTCCTATTCTTGGGTCCTATTCAGCACTCCTGGCTAGGGATGAGCCGAACACCCCCGGTTCGGTTCGCGGCAGAACATGTGAACAGGCAAAAATTTGTTCGAACACCATTAAAGTCTATGGAACTCGAAACGTGAAAAATCAAAAGTGCTATTTTAAAAGGCTTATATGCAAGTTATTGCCATAAAAAGTGTATTGGGACCTGGGTCCTGCCCCAGGGGACATGTATCAATGTAAAAAAAAGTTTTAAAAACTGCCGTTTTTTTCAGGAGCAGTGATTTTAATAATGCTTAAAGTGAAACAATAAAAATGAAATATTCCTTTAAATATCGTACCTGGGGGGTGTCCTTAGTATGCCTGCAAAGTGGCGCATTTTTCCTTTGTTTAGAACAGTCCCTACACAAAATGACATTTCTAAAGGAATGAGTAATTTAAAACTGCGTGTGACTGTAATGTAATGTCGGGTCTCGGCAATATAGATGAAAATCATTGAGAAAAACGGCATGGGTTGCCCCCCCCCACCCATTACCAGGCCCTTTGGGTCTGGTATGGATATTAAGGGGAACCCCGCACCCAAATTACAAAAAAAGGGCGTGGGGCCCCCAGGCCCTATATACTTTGAACAGCAGAATACAGGCGGTCCCGGGTTACAAACGCATTGTTGCCATGCAAAAAAAATATGTGGGGCACTTTTTTGGCTGTAGGCGGAGCTGTACAATAATTAGGGGGTAGGGCATTAGTTTGTAGGTGTAGCTTAGCAATAAAAAATAAAACTGCGGGTGAAGCGCGCCGCAGCGAAAAATGGGTGTGGTTTACGTGAAATAGCGGGCATGGCTTAAATTGGCATGGCTCAAAGGGGGTATGGTTAGAGTCTGAGATGAATGAGGGATGAAGAGGGAAAGGGGAGAGAGGAATGAAGGGACAGCAGCCCCAGATCCTACACAACAATAGAAATATGTGTATTCTAGAAAGTTTAACAATCAGCAGATTAAGATACTCCAAACACCTGGTGTTAATGCTTCAATCATCCCGGCACCATGATTGCTATGGTGTCAGGATGATTGAAGCGCATTATTTCTATTATTACATTGTAATATAAAATTAAATCATTCAACTCACCATAATGCCGAATCAGTGGGATCCCTTAGCGTGTCACCTGCCACGTCACCTGCCATCCTTGCATCAGGTGCCACCAGCAGAGTCCTTCCTTGCATCAGGTGCCCCCAGCAGAGTCCATCCTTGCATCAGGGGTCCCCAGCAGAGTCCGTCCTTGCATCAGGTGCCCCCAGCAGAGTCTGTCCTTGCATCAGGTGTCTCCAGCAGAGTCTGTCTTCGTATCAGGTGTCCCCAGCAGAGTCTGTCCTCGTATCAGGTGCCCCCGGCAGAGTCCCTCCTTGCATCAGTTGCCCCCAGCAGAGTCTGTCCTCGCATCAGGTGCCCCCAGCAGAGTCCGTCCTTGCATCAGGTGCCCCCAGCAGAGTCAGTATAGACTCCCTCAGTGCAGACCCCCTCAGTGCAGACCCCCCTCCATCAGTGCAGACCCCCTCAGTGCAGACCCCCTTCATCAGTGCAGACCCCCTCAGTGCAGACCCCCCTCAATCAGTGGAAACACCTTTTCCCATATTAACTCTTACAGGAGAAAATTTTCCCTTCCTATGGGTAGATTTCCTCTCACTTCCTGTTGTCTCCCTCCGTTTGTAAGTAGGAGTCGTTTGTAAGTCGGATGTTTGAAAATAGGGGACCGCCTGTACATACTATACAGCCTGCCCTATACACTCTGTGGAAAATTGGGCCTTAGGTGTTGGTGGTAGCAGAACACTGTAAGCCCTCACAGTTACTCTTGGTGGGTGCTGGAATGGGCCCTGCTGTGAAATATTATATCAAGAATTGTAATTACATTCCCCTGTTAAACAGGGGCAGAAAAATTGGGCCTTAGGCGGTGGTGGTGGTGGCACAACACTGTAAAGCCTCACAGATACTTGTTAACACAGGGAACTGCAGAGGATTCTCCCTATCCACTCACAGTCCAAGCCGTGAAGGGGGACACAAACCCATTCATACACACACACATGATACCTAACCAGAAAGGTCCGAGAGTGGTCTGGTGTCCTTGAGAACCAACAGAGGATACATAGGAAAGGCAAAAATATGGCAAGCTTAAGGACAGCTTACCTAGCCAGCATTTGTTATGGAATTAAGACTGAACGTACATTTTAAACACAGAGATTGCGTCCTGTGAATCTGTTCCTGCAGCTGCAGTTTTAACATCTGTTTTTAGAGTCCCAATCAGAAATAATTCCATAACACCGTCCGAATCAGTGCAACGCCATCTTTGTGGCACCGCACCGATTCCCAAAAGTAGTTTCTGCACTACTTTTGTGACTTTGGGGTGATTTGAATAGACATCTGTGCATGACCCGCACAGATGTTTCTCAAATCGTCCCCTGAAGTCGGACTGAAGTGTCGGTTTGAAATTTAAAACCGGCCCACTGTGTGAATGTGGGCTAATTTATAATTTGTTTTTATGGATTTCTAGGCACTTTATTGCACATTTGCACTCTATTTTTACAATATTATTATCACTTCTGTATTATCAAAATAATTGTGGTTTTTCTGTTATATGTACAGCAGCGCAACATCATCCTTCTATACATCTCACATTAGCTACTGATTAGCTAGCAGGTGTCTGCAGCAGCTGACCATTACAGGCATACCCCACTTTTAGGTACGCAATGGGGTTTATTTACTAAAACTGGAAAGTGCAAAATCAGGCACACTTCTGCATAGAAACCAATGAGCTTCCAGGTTTTATTACCAAAGCTTAATTGAACAAGCTGGGGTTAGAAGCTCATTGGTTTCTATGCAGAAATGAGCCTGATTTTGCACTTTCTAGCTTTAGTAAATAGATCCCATTGTGTACTTAAAAGTGGGGTATGCCTGTAGTTTACTCTACTTAAAGTGATAGCGTGGGAGTACCTATGAATTTTCTGCTGTACTGAGCTGTGGCTGTCTTTTTGCTAAACTGGGCTGCGGCTGTCTTTTTGCTGGACTGGGCTGCTGCTGTTTCTTTGCTGGACTGGGCTGTGGCTGTCTCTTTGAATGAGCTGGGCTGCGGCTATCTCTTTGAATGCGCTGGGCTGTGGCTGTCTCTTTGAATGCGCTGGGCTGTCTCTTTGCTGGATATGGGCCTGTTGAATTCATCTGAAAGTGCCTCTGAGCTTACTTGGTAATTGCTGTATATTTCTAATGTTTTGTGTATTTTACTACATTGCTTTTTATTAATTAATTGCATACAAATTACTTGTATAGCCCCCCAAATTATACTTGGGCAATGATGTAAAAAACCCAAAACATGACAAGGAAGGGGAAAGAAAGAGGAGGGGGAAGGGATAAGGTAAGAATAAGAATTTAAAAAAAAAAATGATAGCACAAATACAGAGGCAGTAGGTCAGGGAGGCAGCAATATAGGCAATTACAGTATTTAAAGAAAGGGTTTATAACTTAACATTTAATTTAATCCAGGATAGGTTGTAGCTTTCAATAAATGAATCCAACGTGATTCTAATTGCAATAGTTTTTGATTTGGTGGCCACTTGGACGCCCTGGGTGTCACAGCCTAGTAGGCAGGGCGCTCAATCTACTGGGCTGCTACTGTGTCTCCCGTATCACTCCCTATCCCTCCATGGATTTCTCCCTGTTTTCTTACATGGGTGATTTCCCCCTCACACCACCAGAGGGAATCAGTCCCTCTGTCTTCATAACCGAGTCTTAGGACCCAGCGACGATGGACGGAGTGATGCGAATGACGCGGCTCGCGCATGCGCAGCGCAGTCTACACGTCCGCTTCCGGTCCTTTGGACCGCATGGGGGGTATATAAGGCCGCTAGCTCCAGCAATTAGACGCTGCTGGAGCCCCTGGGATATGATATGCTGTCATTCAATATCAAGTAACCTCTCAAACTCTGAACTATATTGGGGAAATCTCCTTATGTTGTTGTGACCTAGCTTTTGGCTGTTTTGAAGTCGGTATGTTGAAGGCATATATATATATCAGTGCTGTATTTAGGCCTAGGCCGACAAGGCCCAGGCCTAGGGCGGCACTTTGTGGGGGGGCGGCAACCCCCCCACGAAAAAAAAACACCTGCATCCTCCTCCCGACTCACGCATGCAGGGCCGCCAATGACATCACTATGGGAGTGGGGGGGGGGCGGGCGGACTGCACCCGGGTGACACTAGGAAGCAGTTGTAGTGGGTGCAGTCGCCCCCCCCCTCAGCGGCAAAGCGATGTTAACTTAGGCAGCGGCGCTGTGACAGGGAGAGGAGAGCTGTACACAGCGGCTGTGTAATTCCCCCGCTCGCCCCCCTCCTTTCTCCTGTCAGCTGAAGTTGAACAGGAGAAAAAGAGCGGCTCTCGTGTTCCCCTCTCTGCCCGCTCTGATTCCCTCCCCATTGGTCATAGCAGAGAGCCAATCAGGAGGGGGATAGGCATTATGGGAAACTTATTCCCAGAAGATTGACGGCCCCAGTATGTCCACAGACAGCAGGCTACAGTCCCCCAACATACATGCACTGGGGGGGGGACCTGGAACCCGGCAAACAGCAGAGTGCTACAGGGGAAGAAAAAAAGAGGATTGTGCTGGGAGAGGCCAGATAGAGCCACGCTGTACCCGCACCACCAGAGAGGGAGCCACGCTGTACCCGCACCACCAGAGAGGGAGCCACGCTGTACCCGCACCACCAGAGAGAGCCACGCTGTACCCGCACCACCAGATAGAGCCACGCTGTACCCGCACCACCAGAGAGGGAGCCACGCTGTACCCGCACCACCAGATAGAGCCACGCTGTACCCGCACCACCAGAGAGAGCCACGCTGTACCCACACCACCAGATAGAGCCACACTGTACCCGCACCACCAGAGAGGGAGCCACGCTGTACCCGCACCACCAGAGAGGGAGCCACGCTGTACCAACACAAACAGAGAGGGAGCCACACTGTACCCGCACCACCAGAGAGAGAGCCACGCTGTACCCGCACCACCAGATAAAGCTATGCTGTACCCGCACCAGAGAGGGAGCCACGCTGTACCCGCACCAGAGAGGAAGCCACGCTGTACCCGCACCAGAGAGGGAGCCACGCTGTACCCGCACCAGAGAGGGAGCCACGCTGTACCCGCACCAGAGAGGGAGCCACGCTGTACCCGCACCAGAGAGGGAGCCACGCTGTACCCGCACCAGAGAGGGAGCCACGCTGTACCCGCACCACCAGATAGAGCCACGCTGTACCTGCACCACCAGAGAGAGAGCCACGCTGTACCCACACCACCAGAGAGCCACGCTGTACCCGCACCACCAGAGAGGGAGCCACAGGATCACTGTTGCGGTTTCGCTGGGTCTGGTAAGAGGGCCTGTTGGCCATTATCCATTACTGTTCCTACGGATTGAGCCGTGCCTAACCTGCTATTCTCTAGGCCTTTTTGACCACCACAACAACCCTGTCTGTCCTCCTCCCCCGACGTCCCTCTGTCTTCATCAGATGAAGATGACAGGGCGGGTCTTAAAAGGGAAGGGGAGTGGCCTTGACAGGAAGGGGTGGGTCATATTTAAATTAGGGGGTGCCCAAGTTTAGTCAGGCCTAGGGCAGCACAAAACCTAAATGCACCACTGATATATATATATATATAAATATATATTTTTTTTATATATATATATTTTTTTTGTAAAACCAGTTGTCTCTTTCTTATATTGGCTGTTTGTCTCTCCGCGAACTAATTGCTTGGCTTTTACATCTTTTCTCCTTTTTGGCTTGTAATCAGCTCTGGAGATCAACACTAGAGATCACTGACAGCATTTTAAAATCCCTTGGAATTAAGCTCATTGCTGAATTTGTATTTGTAAGTTGATTTTTTTATATTCCTTTTTTTTAGTTTGGAAAAATATTTTCCTCTCTGATATTTTCTGATACACCTCAATATATACTTTATAGCTGGTCCTACTATTCCCCCTGTGGCCGCTGGTCACATATGGTTCCTTTGGCGCAGATAGCCATCTAGAATGTGTGGTGACATTTGGATCCATTTTAGGCTATACAGGTAAGAAGCATCGCCCTGAAAGTAGAGATGCATGTGCACATACATTGCTATGTAATTAAGTGGATGTAATATTTTGCAATATATATGATAAATAATTGTAAATTAATTGACATATATATGATTTTTGTTTTTTCTGTTGTCTCTTTTGTTAGAAGGCTTGCACTTCAAAACTAGACAGCCTCCCCTGAAGAAGCCCGACATATGGGTGAAACATGTTGGGAAATCCATCTTACAGTGCTGTCCTGCTAATACTGTGATATACTGTACTTAGATAGTTACATAGTTAGTAAGGTTGAATAAAGACACCAGTCCATCCAGAGCGAGTGTGGGTGCATGTCTACAATTATCCCTATTCATTTAAGGTACCCATATAGCGCTGTCAATTTACGCAGCACTCCACACATACATTGCACACTCACATTGGTCCCTACCCTCAAGGAGCCAACAATCCAAGGTCCCCAACTCGCATTCATATACTAGGGCCAATTTTGAACAGAAGCCAATTAACCTACCAGCATGTCTTTGGAGTGTGGGAGGAAACCGGAGTACCCGGAGGAAACCCACGCAGGCACAGGGAGAACATGCAAACTCCAGGCAGGTAGTGTCGTGGTTGGGATTCAAACCAGCGACCCTTTTTACTGCTAGGCGAGAGTGCTACCCACTACACCACTGTGCTGCCAACTGTCTTGTTTTAAAAACATTTTTTATTTTGTTTTCCAAAATAAAAAATACACGATTTTTAAATAATATATTTGATATTATTTCTGCACCTAAAAAATCCCAAAATATCCTCCCCGTTTATCTATTCAATCCAGGGATGTGGTGCTAAAACAAAGTCGGTGTGTCCACGATCAAAAAACTTCTGTAACTCAATTTTGTAAAAAAAAAAAAGAAAAAAAAAAGGCACTTATGGCAATAATACACATTGCTACACAAGCCATGTTATAATGTAATGTTATTAGAAAATGTCCTTTTCTTTTCGATTTCGAGTTCTGTAATTTGCAATCAGTAGGCATTCTGCACACCACTGGTGTACAGAATACACAGTTAGAAGTTATCTGTATGTGCTAGGGTGTAAGGGGGTGTTTTAACGTATTTCTTCTCCTGCATTTCACTTTCTGTATGTACAATACTAGTGTCACAATTAGGGGTCAGACTCTGAAGCCAGTAGCCATAGCAGTATTCACTGACCAGCTGGATAAGTGAACAAGTAGGTCATCCTGGTGGATGATGCGGGATCATCCAAGATGCAAGGTCGAAGTACTAACCAGTGCTCCTGATGGTGGAGATGGGTTTTGCTGCATGTTAGTACCAGGTCACTAGGATCGCCCAACCAGGATGCAAGCAAGCCGGGTGCAATAGCAGGTATAGCAGCTAGATATCAAGCAGAAACGCAGTCAAGGAACAAGCCAAAGGTCGGTGGCGAGTGGTAGCAAAGATACAGATGGAAGCAGAAGTGACAAGAGCAAGATATTACCTGGAGATAGCACAAAAATCTGGCAACCAGGAAGTGCAGAGACATGGTTTATATCAGAAAGATCATGGGATGAGCAAAGAGTTCAGGGTTCACGTGAAGCAATACATAAGGCAAAGTTGTTTTGGCATGGGAGCTCTCCAGCTTCTCAGGTATCTCAGCAAGAACAGTTACTGCCATACACTGCAGAGGTACCGGGTATGGGTTCAGATCCAGGCTCTTACAACTAGGGAAGTATGTACTGTAAATGACAGTGTTACTCCCCTTATCTGATCTTCTGAGTAATCCTTGTTGCAACACAGCGGTGTCTACCTTTTCTGCCACCTGTTATGCAAAATGTTAAATTTGAACCCAGGTATATGTGAAACGAAATATATTCTGTAAATTAAAAATGAATAGTTCTGATAAAAAGGCATATTGGCGCACATAATTTGTAACACACAATAGTGCATGACCATCATTTCCTGAAATTTAAATTTAAATAGTTTCTTTCTGGCAGCTGGAAAAACTGCTTTAATATCATACTTTAGTGAAAATCTCTGAATTGTTGAAGCATTCAAAGCTTCTATGACCTGCGGAATTTTGAGCTGAGTTTCTTGAGACTACATGATATTGATTAGTGTTATAGGATTCTAGCACTTCAAGAAATACAAGCGTGCCTTTGCACATTTTTTTCTCTGTAGTCTCCATCGAAGGCATTGAGACAAACTGGTGTAAATATCCTCTATTAAAACTGGATTGTAAAGGAAAATCACTTTAAGGGAAACCATAGTAAGGAAAAATAGCATCAGAAAACGTAACATGATAATGGGAGTTCCTTTTTTTGTTGTAGCACAGCCACAGCAGTTCCTATTCTCAACATTACAAATAACTCTACAGCCACCAAGGAATACCAAAGGAATAGAGACTGTTCACAGAGCAAAGAAAATTGTCATTGAGTTTATACCATGTAGTTGTGTTTACTTGAAATAACCAATCATGCTTTTTTTTTTTTTATTTCCCTCTCACATGGTTGGGTATTAACCACCTCCCATCTGTCCACTGTATGAAAGCGGACTGATGGGAGCATCGCTAATGTGGGTGGATGTATCCACCATGTAACCTGGTGTAACCATTTCCAACTAAAGCCACTTTACATATGGCCTGAGGCCTTCACATTACAATCATGTTCAGCAATGAAAAACAAGACGTAGAAAAGAAATGTTCCTGTTATTACCCACTCATCCTGATATACTAAAGCACCTGGACCAGATGGCATCCAGCCACGGATCCTAGAAGAATTGTGCTCTGTCATTTCAAGGCCATTGTTTCTAATATGTAGGGACTCCTTAATGACTGGAATGATATGATACTGGAATGGCACTGGATTGCCGCAGGGCCAATGTGGTGCCCATATTTAAAAAGGGATAAAAGTCTTTACCAAGTAACTATAGACCTGTTAGTTTAACGTCTATAGTCAAGAAGATGCTGGAGAGTTTAATAAAAGACCACATAGACGAGTTCTTGCTGGAAAAAATATTTTAAGCAACAGACAGCATGGATTCATGAAAGACAGAAGTTGTCAAACAAACCTGATTTCTTTTCATGAGGAGTTAAATGAAACCTTGGATAGAGGGATGGCTGTGGACGTGGTATACCTGGATTTTGAAAAAGCGTTTGACACAGTTCCTCACACACAGCTTATGTGTAAGGTAAAGTCTACAGGCTTGGAAAGATCAATTTGTAAATGGATAGGAAACTGGCTAAAAGACAGAATTCAGAGAGTAGTGGTTAATGGTTCATACTCTGAATGGTCTAAGATATCAGTCGTGTACCCCAAAGTTCAGTGTTGAGACCCTTACTTTTTAATATCTTTATAAATTATATAGGGTCTGGGATTAAAAGTACCATTTCTGTCTTTGCAGATGACACTAAGCTATGCAGTGGAATAACGTCCTTACAGGATGTCTCCAATTTACAAGCTGATCTCAATGCACTGTTTAATTGGGCAACTAAGTGGCAAATGAGGTTTAGGCTTCATGCACACTGGACGTTTTGGATGTTTTTACAGCAGCTGTTTTTGGCTTCAGACATTTTTTTCTACAGTCAATAAACTCCCCATCATGTTATCCTATATGTCCATGCACACACGGGCTGTTATCAGCAGTTTTTGGCTGAGATGTTTTATGGGTTTAAAAAAAAACAAAACAAAACTAATGGGTTCTGAGAGGAGTTTTTCAGCTGTATTCAGCTGTAAAAACGCTCAAAAAAAAAAAACGCTGATAAACGCAGATAAACACTCAAAAACCCGGCTCACCAGCATTTTTTTACGTTTTTGTTCCATTGAAATAAAAAAACCACTAACGCGGAAAAACACTAGAAATCACTATTGCAAAACATTGAAAAACTCACTGCAAAGTTACTGGCATTTTTATAAAGTTATTTTAATGTCCAGGCCTTAATGTTGATAAATGTAAAGTTATGCACTACTAGGGGGAATACACCTGGGGGAATCAATGATAGAGAAGAATCTGGTGGTTTTGGTAGATCATAAGCTCAATAAAAGCATACAATGCCAAGTTATGGTTTCCAAAGTGAGCAAAGTCCTTAAGAGAGGTATGGACTCCAGGGGGAGAGATATCATTTTGCCACTGTACAAATCATTAGTAAGACCCCATCTGGAATATGCAGTACGGTTTTTGGCACCAGTTCTCTAAAAGGATATCAGGGAACTGGAGAAAGTGCAGAGAAGGCCAACCAAACCGACAGGGGCATCGGGAGGGGGTGGCTAGGGGGGGCTGAAGCCCCGAATTGGTCCCCGAAAAGCCCCGAGTGTCAAGAAGGCACCGTTTAATTGTTAGCCCCGAGCGCCGCCGGCCGCTGACGAGCGGGGACCGATCTGATCCGATTGTGGCCGAATGACATACAAGTCCCGCCTTCTGGAGCTATGATGGACATCCCACTGGTCCAATGCTGGGACCGCTGGACGTGTGACGTCCATCATAGGCGCTGCATGCTCCAGAAGGCGGGAATTACAATCCGCCGCACCACATCACTGAGATCCCTGCTCCCCGCTCAGATAGATCAGGGCAGCGGAGGAGCGATCTGGCGAGATGTGCCACTGCCAGTGACTGCACCGATTATTGTAGAGGAGGCGGGGATGAGGATAACCTGAAGAGGAGCTGTGCTGGGGGCGGATGGCAGAGTGAAGAGCTCCAGATCTCGGTGTGTCTGATCATGGGCACCGGAGTGTGCAGCAGGAGGCAGAAGAGTCTTCTCCATACCGCCTTGTGCCTGCTGGCCGTGCTGGGACTGGGAGGCAGGCTCTACTTTGTATATCTACGTGCAGGACAAAGCCTGGAGCTCCAAGGTCCAGGCGATGAAATTCAAGCAGTCTCCTCTCCTCTGGCTGCCTGCTGTGCCACATGATGCCTGGGCTGCACACCGCACACTACAGCTGAACTGAACTGCAGGACACCTGGACACATGAAGCCTGTCTCCTGGTCAGGTAGGTGAGGTCAGTGTATGTATGTCACGGTATGTTAGGTAGGTCAGTGTATGTCAGGTCAGTGTATGTTAGGTAGGTCAGTGTATGTTAGGTAGGTGTATGTATGTATGTCAGGTCAGTGTATGTTAGGTAGGTCAGTGTATGTTAGGTGTATGTATGTATGTCAGGTCAGTGTATGTATGTCAGGTCAGTTTATGTTAGGTAGGTGTATGTATGTATGTCAGGTCAGTGTATGTATGTCAGTTCAGTGTATGTTAGGTAGGTGTATGTATGTATGTATGTATGTATGTCAGGTCAGTGTATGTTAGGTAGGTGTATGTATGTATGTATGTCAGGTCAGTGTATGTTAGGTAGGTGTATGTATGTATGTCAGGTCAGTGTATGTTAGGTAGGTGTATGTATGTATGTATGTCAGGTCAGTGTATGATATGTAGGTGTATGTATGTATGTCAGGTCAGTGTATGTCAGGTCAGTGTATGTTAGGTAGGTGTATGTATGTATGTCAGGTCAGTGTATGTTAGGTAGGTGTATGTATGTATGTCAGGTCAGTGTATGTTAGGTAGGTGTATGTATGTATGTATGTATGTCAGGTCAGTGTATGATAGGTAGGTGTATGTATGTATGTCTGGTCAGTGTATGTCAGGTCAGTGTATGTTAGGTAGGTGTATGTATGTATGTATGTCAGGTCAGTGTATGTTAGGTAGGTGTATGTATGTATGTATGTCAGGTCAGTGTATGTTAGGTAGGTGTATGTATGTATGTCAGGTCAGTGTATGTTAGGTAGGTCAGTGTGTCAGGTAGCTGAGATTAGTGGTCAAAATTGATGGGCACTGCTAAGCCCCAGGCAGCAACCAGCAAGTAAGCTTACCCCCCACCACACAACCCCAGCGCTCAGCCAAAAAACCCCGTGCCATGACCACTCACGACCCCCCCCCCCCATCGGTGCCAACATCGGACTTCGGGCTGAAGCCCCTGGTCTTTTTGCCACCTAGCAACGCCCCTGCAAACCGATAAGAGGCATAGAGGAACTCAGCTATGAGGAAGGATTAGAAGAACTGAATCTGTTCCCTCTAGAGAAGAGGAGATTAAGGGGGGATATGATCAACATGTACAAATATATAAGTGGTCCATATAGTGAACTTGGTGTTGAGTTATTCACTTTAAGGTCATCACCAGGAGACAAGGGGGCACTCTTTACATCTAGAGGAAAAAAATTTAATCTCCAAACACTGAAAGGTTTCTTCACAGTAATAGCTGTGAAAACGTGGAATAGACTCCCTCCAGATGTGGTTCTGGCGAGCTCAGTAGATTGCTTTAAAAAAGGCCTGGACTCTTTCCTAAATGTACATAATATAACTGGGTACTAACATTTATAGGTAAAGTTGATTCAAGGAAAATCTGATTGCCTCTCGGGGGATCAGGAAGGAATTTTTTTCCCTGCTGTAGCAAATTGGAGCATGTTTTGCTGGGGTTTTTCTCCTTCCTCTGGATCAACTGTAAGATGAAGGATTGTGTATATGGGATTGTATTTTTTATTTATTTTTTGGTTGAACTAGATGGACTTGTGTCTCTTTTCAACCTGATTAACTATGTAACTATGTACTATTGCTGTTATAAAAATGGCATTTTCAAACTGTATTGTAGGTGATTCTGGTTATCCCTGGATGCCAACACTATTCTTGAGGTGCTCAACATCTGCACAATCTAGCAACAATGCAGCAATTACTAAGACAAGATGTGTCATTGAGCGGACATTTGGGGTTCTTCAAAGAAGGTTCCGCTGTATCTCACTATCTGGGGGTATTCTGCGCTACAGCCCTGAAAAAGTTGGCAACATGTTTTTAGCCTACTGCTTCTCTCATAACTTAGCCCATCATGCAGAATTGCTCCTGATATTGACGTCCTAATCCCTGAATCTTATCATGATAAGAGTGGCCATCAAGTCTGACAGCGCTTCATACAAATCAATTTTTCAAATGTGAATCTTACCAGGTAGTTTACTCTGTTTTTGGTGAAAAGGCTATGGTTGTTGCAAAGGAATGCATGAAGAGGCTGCCTGTAATCGTCTCATTTCAACACAATCTTGTTACAGCAGCTTCTGTGGAAGCTCTGAGCCCTTGCTTGAACATATGTGACATGTACTGGCAATACATTAATTTTACACCAAGATCTTTGCAGATATCTTAGGCAAATATTTACACCACACAAAACCATTCTTGTATGTTTGTTAAATAAATAAAACCATAATACCAATATTTTGGCCAGCAATATTATTATTAGTTTTATTATTATTAACCAGTTTTAGAGATGGGCAAAACACCTCATGGTTCGGTTCGCGCCAGAACTCTAGAACATCGCAAAAGACCAGAGCCAAACCACAAACCCCATTGAAATTTATGGGACTCGAATTTGAATAATCAAAAGTCCCCATTTTGAAAGCTTTTATGCGTTATTTTAGGCTTTTTATAAGTTATTGGCCATAAAAAGTTTATGGGGCCTGGGTACTACCCTGGGGCACATGTACCAATGCAAAAAAACTTTTAAAAAACATATTTTTTAAAGGAGCAGTGATTTTATGATGTTTAAAGTTAAACAATAAAAACAAAAAAATCCCTTTAAATATAGTGCCCGGGGAGTCCCCTTAGTCTGCATGTAAAGAAGGGGTCTCAAAGTACCGGCCTGCAGGCCATTTGTGGCCCACGGACCGGTTAAAAATGGCCCACAGGCAGGGCCGATCCAGGACTAGAGGTAGACAGATATTTGGCCATTAGGCCAATATATAGCACTGGCCGCCATTCCTCCTCCCTTCTCCACACTCAGCGCTTGATGCTTGTGTGAAATTGACACGTAACAGGAGGAGAGAGACAGAGGGATCTGTCAGATTAGAGGTTGATGTTGGGGGTGGGCGGGACTCGGCCGGGGTGGGCGGGACCCGGCCAATATCAATCACCAGCCAATGGGATCTGGGCGGGCCGCTATGTGTTTGTGGCCCGCCCCTTTTCTTAAGCAGCCCAATCTTTGGCTGGTGTTTGATAGCTGCTGGCCCCGCCCACCCCGGCCGGGTCCTGCCCACCCCGACATCAACCTCAATTCTGACAGATCCCTCTGTCTCTCTCCTCTGAGTTTCACACAAGCATCAAGCGATGAGTGTGGACAGCTCCTTGTCAGTTTCACACACGGTTACACTCCGCTCAGTGTGAAACCTGCCAGTGCCACCAGCCAGTGCCAATCAGTGCCATCTGTCAGTGCCATCTGTCAGTGCCAGCTGCCAGTGCCACCGCCAATCAGTGCCACCTGCCAGTGCCAACCAGTCTGCCAGTGCCACCTGCCACCTCCAACCAGTACCACCTGCCAGTGCCACCTGCCACCGCCAATCAGTGCCACCGCCAACCAGTGCCTGCCAGTGCCACCGCCAACCAGTGCCCCTGCCAATCAATGCCACCTGCCAGTGCCAACCAGTGCCACCTTCCACCACCTGCCAGTGCCACGCCAATCAGTGCCACCTGCCAGTGCCAACCAATGCCTGCCAGTGCCACCTGCCGCCACCTGCCAGTGCCACGCCAATCAGTGCCAACTGCCAGTGCTACGCCAATCAGTGCCACCTGCCAGTGCCAATAGTGCCACCTGCCAGTTCCAAACCAGTGCCACCTGCCAGTTCCAAACCAGTGCCACTTGCCAATAAGTGCCACCTGCCAGTGCCATTGCCAATCAGTGCCACCTGCCAGTGCCATCTGTCAATGCCAATCAGTGCCACCTGCCAATCAGGGCCACCTGCCAATCAGTGCCACGTGCCACCTGCCAGTGACAGACAGTGCCACCTGCCAGTGCCACCTGCCTAAGTCAACCAGTGCCACCTGCCACAGCCAACCAGTGCCATGTGTACTGAGGACATCAAGTGTGTGGTAGAGTGACAGGAGCAAGCAGGGAGGAATGGAGTGGGTGAGGTTTTTTTTAAATCAGCCTAAAATATCGGCCACAAAAATCGGCATCATATATCAGCCATCAGCCGCCCCGATTTCTAAATATCGGTATTGGCATCGGCCAGAGAATAACCCATATCGGTCGACCTCTATCCAGGACGTCTTTTTGAACTGCACACAGGCACCGCAGATGGGGAGGTGCCAAAGAGCTTTACCTCTCCATCTCTTCTGTCCTCTCCGCTGCACGCTGCTGCAGCACAGAGAGAGAACAGAGCAGAGGAAGAAGCGGAGGAAGGATCCGCTCATCGATCCGCCCACCTAGGCATTGACGATTGACCAGAGCCCCAAACCAGGGTCCTGCTGCCACCTCAGGGCTGGAGATTGTGTTCTCTGGGTCTCCTGTCACTAGGCCTGTATGGAAGCCAGGAGGAGAGGACTCGGGAGGCAGATGATCCTGACTGCCAGGAGAGGTGAGTGAGCCATCACACTGAGGCAAAGTCCTTAGTGGGGTGACTGGGGTAGAAATTTGTGCAGTGTGGGGGGTATTGTATGCAGTGTGGAGGGTGATTGTGCAGGTGGGGGGTAATTGTGTAGTGTGGGGGTAATTATGGAGTGTGTGGGGTATTTTATGGAGTGTGGGGCTATTTGTGCAGTGTGTGGCTATTTGTGCATTGTGGGGGGGGGTAATTCTGGGGGTTAATAATGCGTTTGCTGACACCAATGCTGGGTTAATAATGCGTTTACTGACACCAGTGCTGGGTATAATGCTTTTGCTGACACCAGTGCTGGGGGTTACTAATGCGTTTGCTGACACCATTGCTGGGTATAGTATAGTATATTATTGCTGGTATAGTTTATTGCTTTTGAAGTTTTAAAAGTTTGCATGCGACCCCCATGGGATATGAAAACTTGTCATGTGGCCCTCAGGCAATTTGAGTTTGAGACCCCTGATGTAAAATGACACATCTGTACCGTGTATAGAACCTGCTGCAGCAAAACTGACATTTCTAAAAAAAAAAAAAAACATTCAAAAAGATTTTCCCTACAAGTTTTCTTTATTTTGTAAACAACGGCTTGGGGAGCCAGTCTGTATGATGAGGCCACATTTTTTTGTGCACTTGGAACAATATTAGAGATTTTTGGGATAAATTCTGGTGTCTCTTTGGCAGACTTTGGATGAGAATAACAAAGTTTTGCACCACAGTGAGCAAGCCTTGTGTGAAGAAGCCAAATTATAGTACACTCAGGCCAAGATTAACAATTTTTAACCACTTAAGGATCTCCCACTGCATATACAGTATACTGCAGCAGGGCAGCTCTATTGCGCGAAACAACATACCTGTATAGTTTTTCATGCAATATATAGTGTGGGCGCGTGCCCGCTGCATGGAGGAGGAGCCGCTGCGCGTGTCCAGCGGACATGATGTCCACCGGCCACCCACAATCGCTTCACAGAGAGGCAGAATGGGGATCTGTAAACAAGGCAGATCTCCTTTCTGACAGGGGAGAACTTGGAGATTGTCTGTTCCTAACAGTCAGGAATAGCCGTCTGTGTTCTTCCTGTCAGTACTTTCCCCACACAGTTAGAAACACACTGATGGGAACCCTTTGATCGCCTCTGTTGTTAACTGTCCCTGCCAGTGTCATTTATACAGTGATCAGTGCATTTTTTTACCAATGATCACTGTATTGGTGTCATTGGTCCTAAAAAAGTGTCACTTAGGTTCAGATTTGTTTGCCGCAATGTCGCAGTCCTGCTAAAAATCGCTGATCGCCGCCATTGCCAGTAAAAACAATAAAATTAAAAGTCCATAAATCTTTCCCATAGTTTGTAGATGCTATAACTTTTGTGCAAACCAATCAATATATGCTTTTTGGGATTTTTTTATCAAAAATATGTAGCAGAATACATGTTGGCCTAAATTAATGAAAATCTATGAAAATATTGTTTTTTTTCAAAATTGTCGGTCTTCTTTTCTTTATAGCAAAAAAAATAAAAATCACAGAATTGATCAAATACCACCAAGAAAAAAGCGACAAAAACATCAATTTTGTTTGGGTACAGTGTCGCATACCCGTGCAATTGTCAGTTAAAGTAACACAGTGCCATATCACAAAAAATGGCCTGGTCACTAAGGTGGTAAATTCTTTCGCCTTAAGTGGTTAAAGTCTGGTGTCTCTTTTGCAGACTTTGCATAGAGGCAACAGGTGCAGAAAAATTGGGCTTTGGGTGTTGGTGGTGCCTTCACATCATAACCCTATAGAGGTACTCTTGATGAAAGCAAGAATTGGCCTTGCTATAAAAAAATTAAATTTGATGCCCTTCAAAAACAGTTGTGGAAAAATTGGTCTTTGGGTGTTGATGGTGCCTTCACCCTTTAACCTTCTAGAGGTACTCTTGATGAAAGAAAGAATTGGCCTTGCTGTATAAAACTGAAATTTGATGCCCTTGTTGCACAGTTGTGGAAAAATTGGTCTTTGGGTGTTTGTGGTGCCTTCACTCCATAACTTTCTAGAGGTACTCTTGATTAAAGCAAGAATTAGCGGGGTGCATGCATGGAACTGGAAGGTCGCTTCTGAGCAGAGCTCCATCACAACGGGAACCTTATCGCCTTCCCCTGGGCCAACTACACTTCTAATTGCACCTAAACTTACCTGCACCCCCGGGGGAACAAGCGGTGCATGCCGTCCTACAAGTCCCGTCGCGGGAAATCGGCACAAAGGTCCCTAACTAACTCTCTCCTCAGAGCCCGGGAGATGGGCGAGAACTCCCAAGATGGCGCTGCCTCTCACCGTGCTTCAGCTCCTGCACACAGCCTGACGGCCTCTCCTGCACATTCGTTTGGAGACGGTGAGTACTCTCTGCAACTCACAAAGGCAGACCTGGATGACAGCCTCACAGCCATGTATAACAAAATCGCTGAGAAATTCCAGACGGAGCTGCACAAATCTACTAGCACACTACAGAATGAGATAGCGGTTCTGGGTGGGAGAATGGATCTCTTAGAGACTAAGCATGATGAGCTGCAGCTTGCATACACTGACCTTCGGAGAGATCATGAGGCCCTCACAGATTCAGTAACCCAACTCCAGGCCCATTTGGAGGATCTGGATAACAGAAATCTGAGAAATAATTTAAAAAATTTAAATTTAAGAATCAGAGGGGTCCCTGAGATGGTCACAGAGTTAACCCCTGCAGTTTACAAGCTTTTCCAGTCCCTGCTACCAGATTCACCCCTGGCTGCCTTTGCCTGTGGCTACACAGAGCTCTCCGGCCTAAACCTCTAGACGACAGGCCCCCAAGGGACATAATTTTATGCCTCGAGGATTACCTGGTGAAAGAAGAGATTCTTAGGGCCTCACGTAACACTCCTAACATATTGCTGGATGGTGCTAAAATTCAAATATACCCAGACATATCTCCAGCCACCTTAGACAAATGCCGCAAGTTTAAAGAAATCACTACCCCTCTCCAAGAAGCAAGTATCCAATACAGATGGGGGTTTCCCTTCAAACTCCAGGTCTTCCATAATGGATCTACGTCCACTATCTTCACCATCCAGGAAGGAAAGGAGCTCCTAGTGAAAATAGGTCTCCTGGCCAAGGAAGACCTCTCGCCCTTCTGCCATCTGGGCCACCCCATCTCCTCAGAGAGATCGCAGAAGACAGAGGCAAGAGGGCAGAGATCGCAGATTTTAGAGTTGCAACTGGAGCCTTCATCACAGACTCTCTTCCCTAAGATGCCTCTTTTCCTTTGTGCTTGTTTTTACGCTGGTTGTTCTTTTATTTCTTATATTGTTTCTCACATAGATTGCGGGACTTTTTTGGATCGGCAGAGGCGCAACCTGTTTTTTGCTCTGGACGGGTGTGAGAGAACTGCCTACTTTATAAATACTGGAATCCCTCACCCTCCCACCTTATATATGCACCTCCATGCACATTTTTTTCTGCCGTGTTCCCTGCAATGTCGACGTTCAGTGGTACCCGCTTGGTTGTTCCCCCCCTCTTGCTGTTCTACACAGTCTGAAGGACCAGGATTGTTCCCTCATCAAGGCAATCAAGAGTGTTGGACATTAGTGTCCTACTGTTTAAAAAGTTCTTACTTTTACAGTTAAGCATAGTATCCTCTTGTCAGGATGGGCTTTCCCCTTCTGACCCCAATGTCTTGCACTATTGTTTATTTGTTTTTTAGTTTAAGGTTTTTGGGTTGTGGGACCTTGTCTATGAATGCCACTAACCTAGTATTACTCCATAATGTAATTATAACTTTATGCCGGCCTGACATCCCCAGCCTTTCGAGGCTGAGGATGCTGGCTACCAACCCCTTGTGATCACCTCATATTGATCTGTGCCCTTGTACCCTTCTACACTTACAATGGGTCTTAAATTAATATCCCATAATGTCAGGGGTTTCAACTCCCCGCATAAATGGAAGAAGGCCCTTACTATGTATAAACGCCTTCAGGCGGACATTGTTCTCCTACAGGAGACCCACTTCTCTGAAAACAATCATCCCGCATAGTTCTATAGAACTTTTGATCCTGACCCTGCCCTTAATACTTGGCTTGAGAATATCCCTCTCCCCAAACTAACACAGGACCAGCTCCTAGCGCTTAATGCCCCTTGCTCAGACCAGGAAATTAAATCATTAAATCCCTGAAACCCTCTAAAACCCCAGGCCCTGACGGTTATTCGGCCCCTTACTACAAGAAATTCTCCCACCTTCTGACCCCATACCTACAGGCTAACTTTAATCATATATTAAAAGGTAATGTTTTCCCTGACGATATGGATATGTTTCACGCGAACATGTCTTTAATCCCTAAGCCCAACAAGGACCATTCCTTACCACAAAATTACAGGCCAATTTCTGTCATCAACACAGATCTAAAGATATTCGGGCGTATTTTGGCGGATAGACTTTCAACTATCATTACGTCCTTAGTTTCACCTAATCAAACAGGATTTATCCCAACTAGGCAAATCACTGACAATATCAGACTGGCTTCTAATATTATACAGGATGCTGACTTACACTCCCGTAAAGTTCTATTTCCCAGCCTGGATATCAATAAGGCCTTCGATAGTGTGCTCTGGCCATACCTCGAACTAACCTTGGAAATATTTGGCTTTATGGGAGTATTTGTTCATGGATTCCAAGCATTATATCATCAGCCCCGCACTCGGATCTGATTACCAGGCTCTAACTCCGATTATTTTAGGTTGGGCAGGGGGACAAGGCAGGGTTGCCCCTTATCACTGCTTTTATTCGCCATTGCCATTTGAACCCCTGGCCCAGTCCATTAGCTTGGACCCTAACATCAAAGGTTATATAAAAGGAGATCAGGAGTTCAAACTAAGTCTTTATGCAGACGATGTTCTCCTATTTCTCCTGATCCGATAGTCTCAATTCCCAACCTGATCTCCACCCTTCATACCTTCTGAGATTTGTCGGGCTTAGGGGTTAACATTTCTAAATGCTCAGCCCTTCCTATAAACTTCCCCCAACATATTATCTCTACAATTCAAGCCAACTTTGGTTTTGCCATGGATGGTCAGTATTTGTCTTACTTGGGGATTAAATTGGCACCTTCTCTCTACAGATTATATTTAGCTAATTACCCCCCAGTATTTATCAGAATCAGACAACTTTTGATCGCTTGGAATTCTTACCATATCACCTTTCTTGGTAGGATCCAGGCGATTAAAATGTCCATACTTCCCAAACTTTTATTTTTTTTTAGGGCCCTTCCAATTTATGTGTCTCGACAAATGATTGATTTCATCCAAAGAGACATTAATAAATTTGTATGTCACAACAAAAAACCTAGATTAGGGAAGCAGATGATTTATAGACCCCGGGCTCGAGAAGGATTGGGCCTTCCCAATCTTTGGCACTACTACCTTTCAGCCAAACTCATCCAGCTAGCTCAATGACATGTCCCTTCCTCTCGGGATCCCCTGGCTCAGTTTTGAGCGTTCCTCTATAGCCCCTTACTCTCTACCCGGATTATTATGGGCCCCAGCAATCCATCCAAAGGATATCTCTCGCCTAAATTTAGTGGTGGGCCAATCCCTACACCTATGGTCCCTCTACAAAAAGAAATTTTCCCTACTCCTGCCTTACCCCAAATGGGCCTCGTTTGTCGGTAACCCTTCATTTAGCGCTGCTTTTCCCAGCCCTAATTCCTTTGCTCTATGGATTTCTGCAGACCTGGTCACACTCGGCTCTCTACAAAGGGATGGGGTGCTCCACTCCTTTCTATCTTTACAAACTTCCCATTCTGTACCCCGGTCTAAGTTTTATAGATATCTTCAGATTAGACATTTTTATAACTCACACTTTCCCAATCCAGTCCCCTCACCTGTCAACACATTTGAAGATCTTTGTGGCTATGCTTCTAGAGACAAGGGGATAATCTCACTGCTATATAATTACCTGGGTGGCTTAGGCCTCTCGTAGAAATCCTCAGCCATGATTCAGTAGGAGACATAGAGACTGGACAGGTGGTACCCCCCGAGGAGTGGATAGATAGGATAACGAACCTACATAAGTGTACCAGGTCTGTAGTGGTAAAAGAAACAGTGATGAAGCTACACACAAGGTGGTATTACACCCCTGCTAAACTGCATAAATTCTTCCCCACTGTTTCTGAAAATTGCTTCAGGGGTTGTCTTGAACAGGGGACCCATCTACATATTTTTTGGAGTTGTATGGCCCTTAGAGACCTCTGGCAGAAGGTTACAACCAAGGTGGCAGAGATTATAGGGGTACAGATTACTATAACCCATCGGATGGGGTTACTTTTTGCGGATATACCTGGAGCTTCTCCTCCTGACCAAAAACTGTCCCATACACTATTTAGTGCAGTCCACTGGTGTATAGCCCTGTTTTGGCACACACCCGAGGTCCCCTGGGAACAAGTCCTTTGACGAATGTCTGCCATTCAACTTATGGAAAAAATTTTGCATACAATTACAGACACTATGCACATCTATGACCGGAAATGAAAATCCTGGGTTCCTTAAACACCCAGGATTCCCCAGTATAAATTAATATGGTCTCCTTAATTTTTATGGCATCAATTCCATCTTGTCCACATTGGTCTCCCGTAACCCGATTTGTTCTACATGTTAGCAGTTGCATATCCAGGGCTTTTTTTTCTTGTGTGTTTGTTCTTTTTGTTTCTCTTTGTTTTCAGTTATTTAAATTCTCTCTCATTCATTTGCATATCATGAGTGTCAAAACTAAGTGAACAGACCCTCCCTCGTTCTTATGACCCAGGTCCCTCCTTTCCGGGAGGCCTCCTCAGCTCATGTTATTTTATTTGGTAACTTATATCTTTGTGATTACTGTATGTACATCTGTTATTCAGAGTTCTGGACCAGACATGCTTGCCACATGTATTGTTTCTGACACACTATGTATTTTGTTCTAATTTTCAATAAAAATGTGTATTAAAAAAAAAAAGCAAGAATTAGCCTTGCTGCCAAAAATTTAAATTTGATGCACCTATTAAACAGGTGCAGGAAAATTGGTCCTGGGGTGTTAATTGTGCCCATTAAACCTATACCAAAAAACAACACCCACAAAGCTATGCAGTCTAGATAGTCTTGCAGAGATTTGAATACCCAATAACACCAGCGACATTGGCATCAGGTGCTTGTTGACTGCTGCCAATCCAGGACTAATTCATTTTGACAAATGTCAGCCGGTCAACAGAGTCTATAGACAGACTAGCTCTTTTATCTGTCACAAAACCTCCGGCAGCACTGAATGCCTGTTCAGAAAGCATGCTGGATGCAGGGCAGCCCAGTGTGAGGGTAACAGTCAACTGGTCAACTGGTCAAGTGCGCCCCTAAACATTTTCCTTGCTCGAGCTGAACTCAGACACCAAGAAGGCCTCTTCAATTGATTGGATATGAATGATATAAACGACACCACACAGTACGTTGGATATTGATAATATATTGTATTGTATATTTTCACATGTTATATATGGCAACAATTCATTATACATCATTAGGGGCAAACCAAGGGGCGGTCCCTTAGCTTATCCAATCACAAGAGTACAAGTATCACAAATTACATGGTATATGACATATGTGTAAAGACAATGATATTTCTGCTATATGACGTGCTTAAAAAGTACCTAACAAAAATACCCAAAATTTCCTTATCAAAATTTATTTTTCTTAGCTTAATTCCGAGAAAAGGGAATAATATAGAAATAACCTTTTAAGATACTTTCGATAAGGTGCCTTTTGGCATTAGGCCCAGACTTGCTGTGGGATGTTCTAACTTGTTCCCGTACATATTCACAAGAATTGTCACCGCAAGTTTCTGTTTTTGCAGACAGCTAGCTTTAGTAAAATTTCCACTTAAACATTGTCAAAGCCTTGCATAAAAAGCGTTTCACCTATCTTGTATAATAAAAAGAAGTTCAGGCCTCTTATCAAAAATATATATAGTGAACCAAAGTGCAGCCATTTTCCTTACAATCCCTCCTTTGATCAGGGAGGATTTCATTCTCCCTGATCATTAATTCCCTAATGTTTGGAGTACCAGGTATGTTCTGGCTCAATGTAGAGGGGGTCGATGTAGAACATAGCCATAGTTTCCTTGAGCTCAGAGTCCGGTTTAATTTTTGCTGCAATGTTGGGGACTTTACTGGTGATGTAGAATAGGAATTTGATAGTGGCATAAATGGCGATACCCAGGAGTACTATCATGATCAGTATCATGCCTGCCTTTTTAAAGAAACCCATTACACTATCCCAAAATGAATCGAACCACCCCCCCAATTCCTGAGAGTGGGTTCCAAGAGTCTCCCAGTCTCCTCATTCGTGTCTGTAACTTTGCTCTCTCCTCCTGGTGTCCTTTAATTATATCATAATAATCTGGTACCTCTAAATCTTCACTGGGTTTGGTTAAATTGTTCATATATGTGCAACAGAGGCTTTTATCCCCTGTCACATCACACAGTCCTGTCAGTACCATCATCATCCTCTCTTGACGCTGCTTGATTATTTCTTGTTCAAACAGGATTTTCCTCAATTCCTCATTGATGAAGCCCACATCAGCTGATGTTTTATTCATCCAGGAATCTACTAGTTCCCCAAACTCGTCTACCTTTGTTAGTGCATTGTACATGCACGCCCCTCCCATGGAAGCGAAAACCTTGTCCCACCAGGTTGTGACCTCTCTTTTGTGTCTCCCAAACTCTAAATGACGATGGGCTGGTATCATCTCAACAGGGGAGTCCCCTGGAGAAGCACCCATGAAAGGGATCATTTCTACCAGGGTGCACCATCCTGAGGTCTTTCTATCGAGGGGGTATGGGATGGTAGTGTGGCACCAAAGACCGCAGCACACCATCCATCCGTGGGGCATATGAGGGGCGGGTACATCCCCAGATGAATGTAGGTTGAACCTTAATCCCACTAGGCACATCTAGTCCCCTATGGAGGGTGCCTCATCCTCCCGCTCCTCCATCCATGAACTATTCATATGTGTACTGATGAGCCAAGATTCTGTGACCGAGCTATTCCCTTCCATACAATTTGAAATACTGTAGGAGGACATGTTCCCAATGCGTTCATCAGGGTCTGTTATGTTATGTGTGAGAAGTCCCTCTATATCTAATGTCCCATTGGCTATGAGCCCCAAATCCACCAGTGTAAAATTTACTACTGTGTCTCTGCAAAATCTACCGTTATACAAGTCTTTACCTGCTCCATTAAGAAAACAAAATTGTGGACTCCTTGTGTATCCTGTAAAGAGAAGGGGTTTACTATTGGTTGTAATGCTCTCAGGGGTTGAGTGATGTTTAGCAGCTGTTCTAGGGTCACTGGCCTTCCAACCATCGGAACTGAGTGTCGGCCAGTTCCCATATGGGAACAAACCCAGCATTCTGAGTAATTCTGCTTTCTTGCGAAAGCATGCATCATTATGAAATGATGAGGAATTGAGTCTGGTACTGAATAAGTTTCAGGATCTAGCTGTGCCCCATTATTAATACTTCTAAAGTCTGATCTTAGGAGTTCCCTTCTGGATTCTAGAAATTGGAATTCTGATTTGGGGGCCTTTTTCATACTAGTATCATTTAATGGTGCAAAGGGAGCGTAGTTTGATCTTTTATTTTGAATAACTTGGCTGATTCCTATATCTCTGAGTTTGGCTTTTTTAAACTTGGACACCAGGCTCTGACTTGGTTTGTGATTGGGATTCATACACCAAGTCCTTTCTACTCCCTTATATTTGGCTGTAAAGACAATGGCTGCTATGTGACAATTCCCATTCCTCCTTTGAATATGATACCCCGTAATGGCTTGAGATTGGGCTTTGGACATCTGGCCGGCTATCTGAGTGCAGCAGGGATAAATAGAATTTCCCATAAAACCTCGCCGAGTACGGTTAGTATAATTAGAGGGGAGCTGAAAATTACAACTGTTAGTCATCCAACATACAAAGGTAGTTATCAGAATAATCTTAAAAGTAACCAGGATGGCAAAGGCTAAAATTATTTGAGTGGTACATTTCCAGAGCTGTTCAGGTGGGTCCTGGGAACCTGGTGGAAATACCTGAACATCTACTACTCGAATGTCATTAGGTCTAAGGTCTCTGGGGCTCCGGAGTCCTTTAGGGAGGGTGCTGCAGGGGGTTTGCTTAAGGTTTCTAGGGCTCCCAAGTCCTCTAGGGAGGGTGCTACAAAGGGTTTGCTTAAGTTCTCTAGGGATTGGGGGGATTTGGGGGGCTTTCGGGTGGGATTGGGAGGCTTTCGGGTGGAGATAGTAGAGGGCTTGGGCAGGGGTTTGAGTTCTATGTCTCTTTCTTTTGTGGTCTTTGGCTTGCTTCTAGGCTTGGTTTCTCTTTCTTTCGTGGTCCTTGGCTTGTTTCCAGGCTTGGCGCTTTCTTTATCCTTGATGCGTGGATCCATTGTGGTCCTTGGTCTGTGAGGATGGCAGTTCGGGTTGCTTTGAGTACTTCAAATCGTCCTTGGTAGATGGGCCCTGGTACCTTCCTTGCTGCAAGCTGCTTTATCAAGACTTTGTCACCGGGTATGAAGGGGTGTGTAGGTTCTGTGGAAAGAGGAGGAAAAGTGACAGCTACCTTGTCGTAGTTTTCAGTAAGGCTACTTACCAGATGTTTCACGTGCTCTTCCTGTAAGGAATAAAGATTAACCTCCTCCCCCTCAATTGCTTTCTTTTGGGCCGGTCTTCCCATTAGTATTTCATATGGGGATAAGCCTGTCCTGCTGTGGGGGGTGGTTCTTATCTGGAAGAGGACCCCTGGCAGGTATTTTAGCCAGTCCTTCATGGTACCGTTAGTAGCCTTTTTTAGTTTGTCCTTGATTGTTCTATTCATTCTTTCCACTACCCCTGAACTCTGTGGGTGGTATGGGATGTGTAGCTTCCACTGTATCCCTAATACCCTTGTCAATTCTTTCACCAGTTTTGAAGTAAATGCTGGGCCTTGGTCAGAGTATATGGTGGCAGGAAGTCCGTATCGGCTGATCCAATGATTGATCAGACACCGGGCTGCAATGCCTGCGGTTTCCCCTGTAACGGGTATTGCCTCTGGCCAAGTTGAAAATTTGTCCACCATTAAGCACAAATATTTGAGATTACCTCTCTACCTGGGCATGTGTGTGAAATCTATCTGTAAGTCTTGTAGCGGGCCTAATGGTGGTGGCAAATGTCCATGTTTACCATGTCGGGGGCCCTGAACATTGTTCTGAGCACAAGTCAGACAGGAGGAGACAAGCTGTTGTACTAAGTCATATGCCTTGCGTGTGCTGAAACAGTCTTCATACTTTTTTAGGAGTGGTTTGGGTCCTATGTGTCCTGGGCCATGGAGATAAGACAGCAATAGGGGCACTGCTGCTCTAGGTATCCCTATGACTCCCTCCTTGTTTGTCCAGGGACCTGTAGGGTCTCTGGTCAAACCCACCTTGGTCCAGTAGTCCAGGTCATCAGCCGATGCCTGTCTTTGCAAGAGTGCAGATGTGTGTTGAAACGAGGGGGTGTTAAAGTCATTCTGGAATAATAAGAGCTTTGTGTCATGTGGTTGAGGCTGTCTTTCTGCTGCAGCTTTTGCTACTCTGTCTGCTAGAGCGTTTCCCTGTGACTCTAGGGATCCGTCAGTGGCATGTCCCTTAACTTTGACAATGTTTAATTTATCGGGCTGTTGTATTGCATTAATTAGATCGTAGACATAACCACTGTTATTTAATTTTTTGTTATCTGCGGTGCGGAATCCGCGCCTAAACCAGATCATAAAATAATCGTGCGCGACCCCGAATGCGTACCTGCTGTCTGTGTAAATGTTCACCTTTTTTCCTTTGTGTATTAAACATGCCCTGGTGAGTGCATACAGCTCGGCTTGTTGTGCGGAGGTTGCCCCAGTAAGGTAACCATCTTCTAGAATGAGGTTCCGTAGCATTACCACCGAATAGCCTGTCTTGTATTGATTGTCTGCTGGACATGTGCAGCTACCATCTACAAAGACGTTAGGGTAGTCTGGATTAGGCAGATCAGTGAGATCTCTTCGAGGTGCTGTGACAGTGAGAAGTTCTTGTGTACAATCATGACAGTCTTGGGGAGTGACTGGGAGTTTTAGCAAAAGCGTGTAAGAGTTTGATTGCCGGTGTTACTTCAGCACAGCTTTTGACAGTTAAGTTGTGCGTGTTTGTAAGAATGATTTCATACCCTGATGAACGTTGTGTAGTCATGTGTTGGGTGTTCATATTTTGTAACAAATGGAGGACCCTGTGTGATGTGTATAGGGTGGTTGGAGTCCCTAGAGTGATCTTTTGTGCTTCTTTTACGGTCATTGCACAGGCTGCTACTGCTTGTAAGCAGCCCGGCATCCCTTGGACTGTCACCGGTAGTTTTTTGAGATGTAGGCTAAGGGGCGGTAGTGGGTGCCATGCGTTTGGGCCAGAACTGCAGCAAAGGCATGACCCCTGACCACACAGTATAGGGCATAGGGCTTTTCATAATTTGGTAGGCCAAGTGCCGGAACCGAGGCCAGTGATTTCAAAAGAATTTGAAAGGCTTCAGTCATTTCTGGGGTGTATGTGACCAGTTTCGGTGCCTGTGCTGTTGTTGCCTGCCTTAGCAGAGAGTCATAGTAGGAACAATCAGGTATCCACTGCCTGCAGTATACTATTGAACCTAGGAAGGACAATAGTGACGCTTTGTCCTTTGGTGGGCCTAGACAAGTGAGGGCTTCGACCCGTTTTGGAGACACCATCCGTGTTCCCTCTGCAATGACGCACCCCAGGTACTCTACCTGCTCTTGGACCCACTGAATCTTCTTTCTAGATGCCAGGTGGCCCTTGAGTGCTAGGTGCGACATCAGACTCTCGGAATCGACGTCAAATTGTGCCCTGCTTTCACTACATATCAGTAGATCATCAACATACTGCAAGAGTGTGGATTTTATTGGGGGGACCCAGTCATCTAGGGTGGCTTTAAGCACCATTGAGAAGGCGGCCGGACTGTCCACATAACCTTGTGGAAGCCTGGTCCAGGTTATCTGCTGGCCAATGGCCAGTTCGGTGGACCATGTGAAAGAGAAGATGTCTTGGAAGTCCTCATGCACTTCTATACTGAAAAATGCATTTGACAGGTCTAGTACCGTATATATGGAGGACAGTGCAGGAATATTGATGAATATCCCTGTAATGTCTGCCACTAGTGGGGGTAAGGGTTGTATACTTTTGTTGACTACCCTAAGATCCTGCACCATCCTCCATTCCCCGTTAGCCTTCCTTACTGGATTAACTGGTGTGTTCCAGGGACTAATTATAGGCCTTAGAATACCTAATCTTAGGTATTCTTCTATCAGGGGCTGAAGTCCCATGATCTTTTCTTTTGGCAAAGGGTATTGTTTCTGGAATGTGGGTACCGTGTCTGGTTTGAAGGTGGGTACATATGGTGTACAAGGTATGTGTCCTACATCAGTTTTGGACTTTGCCCAGATGGGATGTGTTTCTAAGTATGTAGGAACTGACATGAAGTAACACAGAAAATCTTGTCTTTTTGGCATCTGTAAATCACAGTGAGGGGATTTGGCAACAATCCCTCCTTCTGCTGTAAAAGTTATATTCAGTTTCAATTTAGACATTAGGTCCCTGCCCATTAGGCATAGGGGACATTGTGGTAGTATTGCAAACTTAGATTTGGTTAACACTCTGTTCTTCAAGTCACAGACCTCTAGGAGAGGTGTAATTTTGTGTACCACATCAGTTCCATTGATCCCTATAGAGCAACCCTCCATACAATCTTCACATAAAAATTTCTCATTGTTTAGGCAACTAGTGGTCGCCCCTGTATCGAGCATTAGGTTGACCACATGACCCTTGATCTTAAGGGTCACTTGTGGTAAGATTTTCCAATGATCTGTAAACATGTGAAGTACCAGGGCTGGAACCTGCTCTGGGCATCCCTATTGTCTAAATGGGTTATTGTTTGAATACCCAGAATTACCTGGCCAATTCATTTGGACCCTCTGCAGGGTACTGGTGTTCATTTGGTTGGGTTGGTCAATCCTAGGGTTTGGTCTAGTCTGACTATGTGTTCTGTCTGGATTGTATCCTCTACCCCGTCCCCTATGAGGTGGGCCATTACCGCATCTGGGTCTGTATCCTCTCCTATGTGGACAGTCTGATTTCCAATGTGATAGGTCCCCACAATTGAAACAACCCTGGTCAGTTTGTTGAATATTATCTCTGTTTTGGTATTGTTGTCTGTATGCATAGGTGGGCATTGGAAGAAAAGTACACATTGGTGTGATTTCTTGTTTTATTCCAGAGTCCTCTACTATTGTAAAGAGTCCTCCTTTTGAATTAAAGACACCAGATGCTGCCCTTGTTTGTATGTCTTCCATAAATGTTTTTGCTGTCTGTGTCGCCCATTTAGTATGTACCAGTTTTATAATTTGGGCCGACTTGGGGTCCCCATTGTTCATTACCGTACTGACAAATAAGGGGTCACTGTTTATTCCACAAGATGTATAAATCTTATACAATCGTATGACAAAGGAATGAAAAGATTCCCCCGGCAACTGTTTACAGGAGATTAGATCATTGATTGGTGTTTCAGGTCTATAAGCCTTCCTCCAGGCAGCCAACAGTGATGCCCAAAATTGTTCCCAATCCTCTCCTGGTTGGTATAATTTACTATTTTCCACCCAGTCCTCTATCTTTATTTCTGCTGTGCTGTCAAGGTCTACGGCATTATTTATAATTTGTAGATCTTCGGAAGACATTCTACCCCCTAAACAATACCGTTTTAAAAAATTGACTGCTTGTTTAGGGTCCTTACTGGGCTTGGGGCATGTGTCTTTTATTTCTTTAATTGTCCCCAGGGGTAGAGGAATCTGTACTTGAATGTTGCCCATGGTAATGAGTGGGAACATTGCACGGCATCACCGTGGAAGGTGATGCCATGTCTGCCATGTCTTCCACCTCACGTACTTGTGCTTTTGCATTTTTAGTATCGCTATCCTCGTCCTCTGAAGATTCTAATTCTTCTGCCAATTCACTGTCACTCTCTCCTGCCTCATGTTTTCTGATTATCTCCTGATATCTCTGTCTTGCCGCTCGAGTAATCATTTGACCTTCTGCGTCTATTTCCCGTAATATTTTTTCTGAATCTCTTATTAACTTATTTATTTCGTTCTTTCTTGTCCTTCTTTGTTTCTTATGTTCTACCTTGGTTCTAGCTATCTCTAGGTGTTTGTCTACTGTTGTGGATAGCTTATCCATGGTCTTAACTAGGGATGAGCTTCGTGTTCGAGTCGAACCCATGTTCGACTCGAACATCGGCTGTTCGATCGTTCGTCGAATTGCGAACGAATTCGTGTGGCGCGTCACGGCCCATAATTCACTACGGCATCGCAGTGCATTGCTGGCTGATGATTGGCCAACCATGCACTATGACCCGCATGCTTGGCCAATCACAGCGCCGCCTGAACAGAGAGCCGTAATTGGCCAAAGCCAAGGAGGCTTTGGCCAATTATGGCTCAGAGGATTTAGTACACGCCCCACACTATATAAGGCTGCCTGCACGGCGGCCCTGTGTAGTGTGTGTTCCGGCGTTCATTGAGAGAGAGAGAGAGACAGACAGTGACATTTGATTTGAGTTAGATAGATTAGGCAGAACAGTCAGTCAGTCAGCTGCACTTACAGTGTATTGTGTATATATATGCATCCCAGGTGTTGCATATATATATATATACACTGTATTCAGTTTAACTAGATCCGTTCTTGTTATCTTCCTACTGACAGGCAGGCTTGTCTTGTTACAGTATTTACAGCTACCTGAAGAAAATTACTGGTGTTCCTTTGATCCTATTAGTACCACAGTCAGGCAGCTAGACTATTTACAGTAAGTGCAGTGCGTCCTGCTTACAGTGTTCAGCTAGATCCGTTCCTGTTATCTTCTTACTGACAGGCAGGCTTGTCTTGTTACAGTATATACAGCTACCTGAAGAAAATTACTGGTGTTCTTTTGATACTATTAGTACCACAGTCAGGCAGCTAGACTATTTACAGTTAGTGCAGTGCGTCCTGCTCACAGTGTTCAGCTAAACCTACAAGTTAGTGTGGTGCGTCCACCTCACAGTGTTCAGCTAGATCCGTTCCTGTTATCTTCTTACTGACAGGCAGGCTTGTCTTGTTACAGTATATACAGCTACCTGAAGAAAATTACTGGTGTTCTTTTGATCCTATTAGTACCACAGTCAGGCAGCTAGACTATTTACAGTTAGTGCAGTGCGTCCTGCTCACAGTGTTCAGCTAAACCTACAAGTTAGTGGGGTGCGTCCTGCTCACAGTGTTCAGCTAAACCTACAAGTTAGTGTGGTGCGTCCACCTCACAGTGTTCAGCTAAACCTACAAGTTAGTGCAGTGCATCCTGTTCACAGTGTTCAGCTAGATCCGTTCCTGTTATCTTCCTACTGACAGGCAGGCTTGTCTTGTTACAGTATATACAGCTACCTGAAGAAAATTACTGGTGTTCTTTTGATCCTATTAGTACCACAGTCAGGCAGCTAGACTATTTACAGTTAGTGCAGTGCGTCCTGCTCACAGTGTTCAGCTAAACCTACAGGTTAGTGGGGTGCGTCCTGCTCACAGTGTTCAGCTAAACCTACAAGTTAGTGTGGTGCGTCCACCTCACAGTGTTCAGCTAAACCTACAAGTTAGTGCAGTGCGTCCTGCTCACAGTGTTCAGCTAGATCCGTTCCTGTTATCTTCCTACTGACAGGCAGGCTTGTCTTGTTACAGTATATACAGCTACCTGAAGAAAATTACTGGTGTTCTTTTGATCCTATTAGTACCACAGTCAGGCAGCTAGACTATTTACAGTTAGTGCAGTGCGTCCTGCTCACAGTGTTCAGCTAAACCTACAAGTTAGTGGGGTGCGTCCTGCTCACAGTGTTCAGCTAAACCTACAAGTTAGTGTGGTGCGTCCACCTCACAGTGTTCAGCTAAACCTACAAGTTAGTGCAGTGCGTCCTGCTCACAGTGTTCAGCTAGATCCGTTCCTGTTATCTTCTTACTGACAGGCAGGCTTGTCTTGTTACAGTATATACAGCTACCTGAAGAAAATTAATGGTGTTCTTTTGATCCTATTAGTACCACAGTCAGGCAGCTAGACTATTTACAGTTAGTGCAGTGCGTCCTGCTCACAGTGTTCAGCTAAACCTACAAGTTAGTGGGGTACGTCCTGCTCACAGTGTTCAGCTAAACCTACAAGTTAGTGGGGTGCGTCCTGCTCACAGTGTTCAGCTAAACCTACAAGTTAGTGTGGTGTGTCCACCTCACAGTGTTCAGCTAAACCTACAAGTTAGTGTGGTGCGTCCACTTCACAGTGTTCAGCTAAACCTACAAGTTAGTGGGGTGCGTCCTGCTCACAGTGTTCAGCTAAACCTACAAGTTAGTGGGGTGCGTCCACCTCACAGTGTTCAGCTAAAGCTACCTGTAGAAGGTTGGTGGTGTTCTCATACTACAGGCAGGCAGTTGATTTTGCTAGCTGCAGTATCAGTACATATATATATATATATATATATATATATATATATATATATATATATCCCAGCTTAGTGCAGCTACAGGCCATTAGTATGTCTGGAAGGCCAAGAAGGAGAGGCAGACAGTCACAAGCCAATAAGAGAGGGCAAGCAGGCTCTGTGTCTAGTGCTGGTCATGGAGACGGTGCATCCTCATCAGCATGTGGCCATGGGACATGCTTGGGCTTTTTTTCGGCAGCTGGCCGTGTTGAGCCACAACATGCGGAAGACTTGGTCGAGTGGATGACCAAGCTGTCCTCATCCTCCTCATCCTCTCTCACCCATGCCCAGGGTACTTTGTCTGGCAAAGCAGCGGCCTCTTCCCTCGGCTCAATGTCATCAGTGACTCCTTCCCTAGCCCCACCATGTCCTCCTGTTTGACCACAGTGTTGGGCACATGCTCCAGGAGGATGTCCAGCGTTTGGAAGGCTCTGATGATGATACTGAGCTCGATGAAGGCAGTAACATGAGCGCAGACAGAGGGGGTGCCCAAGAAGGACAGCAATCTGGCAGTCATGCTCCCCCTGCTGCAGCATACTGCCAGGTTTGCTCCAGTGATGAGGAGGGAGGGGATGATGAGGTCACTGACTCAACGTGGGTGCCTGATAGGAGAGAGGAGGAGGAGGCGGCACATCACCAACGAGGCAGGATGCCCTCCAGGGGCCAGCCTAAGGGCAGCACATTGACTGCATCACACCCCAAAGCTCCACATGTGCAGGGCGCTGCAGTCTCTGCGTGTTATTCAAAAAGTTCTTTGGTGTGGGCCTTTTTTGAGACGAGTGCATCAGATGGCACCGCTGCTATTTGCAACATATGTCTCAAGCGTATCTCGCGTGGCCAAAACATCTCCCGCTTGGGTACCACATGCTTGACCAGACATATGTTGACCTGCCATGCAGTTCGATGGCAAGCGTATCTAAAAGACCCACACCAAAGAACAAAGAGGACCTCTCCTTGCTCCTCATCAGCTGAGATCTCCAACCCAACTATACCTTCAGTCCTCTCTGAGACCTGCACTGAGAGGAGTGAAGGTGTAGAATTAGGTGTGTCACAGCCAAGTACTTGTGGGCAATCTGCTTTTGGTACACCGATGTCAGATTGTACCAGGCAAATTTCCCTGCCCCAGCTGCTGCACCGCCTAAAGAAGTTTGCTCCCAGCCATCCACATGCGCAGCGGTTGAATGCTAGCTTGGCAAAATTGCTAGCACTTCAACTGCTGCCTTTTCAGTTGGTAGACTCTGCCCCCTTCCGTGAGTTTGTGGAATGTGCGGTTCCTCAGTGGTAGGTACCTAAACACCATTTTTTCTCATGGAAGGCGATTCCGGCTCTCTACCGGCATGTGGAAGGCAATGTCCATGCCTCGCTGGACAGGGCGGTCAGTGGTAAGGTGCATATTACCGCTGACTCATGGTCCAGCAAGCATGGACAGGGACGTTACTTAAGTTTCACGGCGCATTGGGTGACTCTGCTGGCAGCTGGGAAGGATGCAGGACAAGGTGCAGTAGTGTTGGAGGTTGTTCCGCCACCACGCCTCCAAAATGCTAATGATTGTGACACACCTCTCTCCTCCACCCCCTCCTCTTCTTCTTCCTCCATGGCCTCTTCCTGTGCTTTGTCCTCGGAACCAGCGGTGCTCCGTAGCCATTCAAGGGGCTACGCAAGTACGCAGGCCAAAAGATGCCATGCGGTGCTTGAGCTGGTGTGCTTGGGGGACAGGAGCCACACTGGGGCAGAGTTTCTGTCAGCTCTGCAGGGGCAGGTTCAGAGGTGGTTGACGCCACGCCAACTTAAGGCAGGAATGGTGGTTTGCGACAATGGCACCAACCTCCTCTCTGCCCTCCGACAGGGACAAATGACCCATGTGCCCTGTTTGGCTCACATCCTTAACTTGGTGGTGCAGCGGTTCTTGGGCAGGTACCCGGGCTTACAGGATGTCCTGAGGCAGGCCAGGAAAGTCTGTGTGCATTTCCGCCGGTCATATAATGCCAGTGCTCGGCTGACGGACCTCCAAAAAGGAGTTTAACCTGCCCAAGAACCGCCTAATCTGTGACATGCCCACCAGGTGGAACTCAACGTTGGCCATGCTGCAGCGGCTGCACACGCAGCAGAGGGCCATCAATGAGTACCTGTGTGACTATGGCACCAGGACAGGGTCAGGGGAGCTTGGTTTTTTTTCCCCACGCCAGTGGGCCATGATCAGGGATGCATGCACTGTCCTGTCACCATTTGAGGAGGCCATGAGGATGGTGATCAGTGACAGTGCATGCATCAGTGACACTGTCCCCCTTGTCCACCTGTTGGAGCACACGCTGCATGGAATAATGGACAGGGCACTTGAGGCAGAACAGAGGCAGGAAGAGGAGGACTTCCTTAGCTCTCAAGGCCCCCTTTATCCAGACAGTGTTTCTGCATGCCCACCGATCACACAGGAAGAGGACGAGGAGGAGGAGGAGGAGGAGGAGGAAGATTGTGTCAGTATGGAGGTAGAGCCTGGCACTCAGCATCAGCAGCAGTCTTTAAGGGATCAGTCCCAAGAAACACATGGACTTGTACGTGGCTGGGAGGAGGTGGCTGCGGACCATGTCGTCCTTAGTGACCCAGAGGACTCCGGACTGAATGCCTCAGCAAACCTACGCTGCATGGCCTCCCTGAACCTGCAAAGCCTGCGTAAGGATCCTCGTATTCGTGGTATCAAGGAGAAGGACCAATACTGGCTGGCAACCCTCCTTGATCCACGTTACAAGGGTAAGGTTGCGGACCTTATCTTGCCATCGCAGAGGGAGCAGAGGATGAAACATCTTCGGGAGGCCTTGCAGAAAGGTCTGTGCAACGCGTTCCCAGAGACTGGGAGGTTACAAACTCCTGTTTCTGGACAACGTGTTGCTGAGGCTTCGGTCAGTCAAAGAAGGAGCGGTGGAGAAGGTGGCCGTCTGACCGATGCGTTCAGACAATTTTTTGGTCCGCAGCCCCAAGGTATGATCGGTTCCAGCAACCATCGCCAGTGTCTGTTTTACATGGTGCAGGAATACCTAGGGGCAAGATCAGACTTGGACACCTTTCCCACCGAAAATCCTCTGGGTTACTGGGTCTTGAGGATGGATCACTGGCCAGAGCTTGCACAGTATGCAATTGAGCTACTGGCCTGTCCTGCATCCAGCGTTCTTTCGGAACGCACATTCAGTGCTGCTGGAGGCTTTGTAACTGATCACAGGGTGCGTCTGTCCACCGACTCGGTCGATCGACTGACCTTCATAAAAATGAATCAGTCTTGGATCACCACCAGCTACCAAGCACCTGATGCTGATGTAACCGAATAATTTTTTTTTAAATCTCAGATCCCTTCAAAACTGCCTATGCTGATGCTGAGTGACTATCCCTGAGTAATTATCCTCTTCCTCCTCAATCATCACGCTGATAGCTTGAAAGAACATTTTTGGTTCTGGGTGCCACCACCAATGCCTAAGGCACAATTTTTCAGCCCCTGTTTAACAGGGGCGTGTGATTACAATTTTTGATGCAATACTTTGCAGCAGGGCTCGTTCCTGCGTTCCAACTAGAGTGTCTGTGAGCGGTTGTAGTGTTGTGGCACCAGCACCAGTGCCTAAGGCCCAATTTTTCTGCCCCTGTTTAACAGGGGCGTATAATTACAATTTTTGATGCAATACTTTGCAGCAGGGCTCGTTCCTGCGTTCCAACTAGAGTGTCTGTGAGGGGTTGCAGTGTTGTAGCACCAGCACCAGTGCCTAAGGCCCAATTTTTCTGCCCCTGTTTAACAGGAGCGTGTAATTACAATTTTTGATGCAATACTTTGCAGCAGGGCTTGGTCCTGCGTTCCAACTAGCGTGTCTGTGAGGGGTTGCAGTGTTGTAGCACCAGCACCAGTGCCTAAGGCCCAATTTTTCTGCCCCTGTTTAACAGGGGCGTGTAATTACAATTTTTGATGCAATACTTTGCAGCAGGGCTCGTTCCTGCGTTCCAACTAGAGTGTCTGTGAGGGGTTGCAGTGTTGTAGCACCAGCACCAGTGCCTAAGGCCCAATTTTTCTGCCCCTGTTTAACAGGGGCGTGTAATTACAATTTTTGATGCAATACTTTGCAGCAGGGCTCGTTCCTGCGTTCCAACTAGAGTGTCTGTGAGGGGTTGCAGTGTTGTGGCACCAGCACCACCACCACCACCACCAAAGGCCCAATTTTTCTGCCCCTGTTCAACAGGGGCATGTAATTACAATTCTTGATCTAATATTTCATAGCAGGGCCCATTTCTGCACCCACCAAGAGTGAGTGAGGACTTACAGTGTTGTGGCACCAGCACCACCACCACCACCACCAAAGGCCCAGTTTTTCTGCCCCTGTTCAACAGGGGCATGTAATTACAATTCTTGATCTAATATTTCACAGCAGGGCCCTGTGAGGGCTTACAGTGTTGTGGCCACAACAACACCTAAGGGCCAAATTTATGCTGAGTATATAGGGCAGGCCCCTACTTTCAAACATCTAACTTACAAACGACTCCTACTTGCAAACGGAAGGAGACAACAGGAAGTGAGATGAAATCTACCCCTAGGAAGGGAAATTCTCTCCTGTAAGAGTTAATATGGGAAAAACATTTCTCCTTTCCACTGATGCTTTCCAATCCTTGTTCCACAAAAAAACCCAAATTTTCAAAAAATATTTGTCATTGGGACAAAAAGTGAGGCGAAATCTTCTAAAGAGGAGGAAAGACAGCAAAACAAATGTCACAGGGGTGATAACCCTTCCCTATGTTTTCCAAAAAGCTTAAAAAAGATTTTTTGGCTGGAGCTAAACACGTTAAAAATGTACCCGTTCTAAATGACAAACAGATTCTACTTAACAACAAACCTACAGTCCCTGTCTTGTTTGCACCGCCTGTATACTGCTGTTCAGAGTATATAGAGCCTTGTGGCCCCACACCTTTCCTTATTTTAATTTGGGTGCGGGGTTCCCCTTAATATCCATACAAGACCCAAAGGGCCTGGTAATGGACTGGGGGGTACCCATGCCGTTTGTCTCACTGATTTTCATCCATATTGCCAGGACCCGACATTACATTAAACCCGCAAGCAGTTTTAAATGAGATTTTTTCCTTTAAAAATGACATTTGGTGCAGGGACTGTTCTAAACACGGGAAACACGCGCCACTTTACAGGCATACTATAGACACCCCCCAGGTACGATATTTAAAGGAATATTTCACTTTTTTTTTTTTTTTACTTTAACCATCATTAAAATCACTGCTCCCGAAAAAACGGCCGTTTTTAAAAGTTTTTTTTGCATTTTTTTGCATTGATACATGTCCCCTGGGGTAGGACCCGGGTCCCCAAATCCTTTTTAGGACAATACCATGCAAATTAGCCTTTAAAATGAGCACTTTTGATTTCGAACGTTCGAGTCCCATAGACATCAATGGGGTTCTAACATTCGTGCGAATTTTTGGTCCGTTCGCAGGTTCTGGTGCGAACCGAACCGGGGGGTGTTCGGCTCATCCCTAGTCTTAACATATTCTTTAATTGCTAGCCTCTGATTTTCTTGTTCTTCTAACCAATGAGTACCCTTTTCCTCAGCTATCGCCAATAATCCCCCCAGTGTTAGTTCTAGGAAGGGATATAATTTCTTTTTCTGTTTATCTGTTTTATTTGTTTCTATGGGGGTCTCATAATTCACTAGTTTAATTGTTTCTAGGGGGGTTTCAGCGTTCTCTGGGTCAATTGCTTCTCTGGGGGTTTCAGGTTTTTCGGGTTCCTCCTTAGGTTGGTCAATTTTGGGAAACACATAAGGAGGTGGGGCGGAATAGGAATCATAAAAAGGATTACAAGCCTTTGGAGTGTCTACAAGTAGATCGGGGGCAGTAGGGAAACGTAACGGGTTTTTGTATATAGTCTGTGGGAATTTCTTTTTATAGTCCTTCAGTGCTTTAGACCATATTTTGTAACACTCTTTCATATAATCATTGTTAGAAGGAAACGGTGGATAATTATACTGTTTGTGTTGCCCACACATTTTAGTAACTTCTTCCCAATCATTCTGGCTACAAGGGCCATAGGGAGTTAATCCCGAAATTTGCAGACTATGTGCCCGTTTTAGTACATGTGCCCAAAATGGATCAGTATAAATTTTTTCCACAGTTTCCAGACACAAAATCAATTGGGGTGGGTTGTTCTGACTTACCACCAGAACTTGCCTTTTCCAATTGATTTCCCATTATTTATACAAATCTCTATGATCACAGACCAACAATGAATTAGGACAAACAGTATAAGATTGCTTAAAGAAATGTTCAATTAGACTTCTGACACCACCTACTGTCAGATTTGGTCTTAAAGGAACCTGATTATGAATGTTAAACCTCAGAGTCCAAACCTTTGGATCTCCTCCTTCAAAATAAGGTCCCTTTCCAATTCTATGAACGTAACCACCTGGGCAAGTTGCTTTCAAGATTGCCTTAGATCCTTCATACACAAACAACAATCCAAGACTACAATTATCGCAGCGTCCTGCGTGAAACCTCTCACTTTTGGTGGCCACCTTAAGTTTATCAGACATAACTTAATACAACATAGACGTTCTTGATGTCCAGTCCTATTTCTTAGTAAAATATTTACAATATTCTACCAGTCCTGACCAACCTAGCGGGGACATTTATACAATTATTTTTCCTATTATATTTTGACGAGCTACTTGACCTTACCAGATCCGACCTTACATACTCTGGAGTCCGGTCAAGCACAAGAAAACCACCTTGCAAAAGAAATTTAAAGAGACCTTACCTTTTTGACTTTGGCCAAAATTTTTTTGGCTTTGGCTTGACTACCGGACTCCAGAATATGTACCCCACTTCTGGTACCACCTGTGAGGGTAACGGTCAACTGGTCAACTGGTCAAGTGCGCCGCTAAACTTTTTCCTTGCTCGAGCTGAACTCAGACACCTAGAAGGCCTCTTCAATCGATTGAATATGAATGATATAAATGACACCACACAGTACGTTGGATATCGATAATATATTGTATTGTATATTTTCACATGTTATATATGGCAACAATTCATTATACATCATTAGGGGCAAACCAAGGGGCGGTCCCTTAGCTTATCCAATCACAAGAGTACAAGTATAACAAATTACATGGTATATGACATATGTGTAAAGACAATGATATTTCTGCTATATGACGTGCTTAAAAAGTACCTAACAAAAATATCCAAAATTTCCTTATCAAAATATATTTTTCTTAGCTTAATTCCGAGAAAAGGGAGTAATATAGAAATAACCTTTTAAGATACTTTCGATAAGGTGCCTTTTGGCATTAGGCCCAGACTTGCGGTGGGATGTTCTAACTTGTTCCCGTACATATTCACAAGAATTGTCACCGCAAGTTTCTGTTTTTGCAGACAGCTAGCTTTAGTAAAATTTCCACTTAAACATTGTCAAAGCCTTGCATAAAAAGCGTTTCTCCTATCTTGTATAATAAAAAGAAGTTCAGGCCTCTTATCAAAAATAAAAAAGAAGTTCAGGCCTCTTATAAAAATATATATAGTGAACCAAAGTGCAGCCATTTTCCTTACACCCAGCAGCTCAATTGAATACTAGGCAAGTTCTGACCAGTGGTCTATTCTCATAACCCAGAGACCTAGTGGATTGTCTACTGGAAATATCTCTATGTCCGTTTTCGCCCCTAGAGAATCTTCCACCATATGATGCAGATGCTGCTGATAGGAACTTGAGGCTGACAGTCCTGGGTGCCGAGGACAATTTTTTTTAAATGCATCACTGAGGCAGCCCCCTTCTCTGCTCTTCCTTTAACCAACAGAAGCCTCAGAACTAGCTTTTCCGTGCGACTGTAACCTACTGAGACTTTCCTCTTGTAACGGTGGTCACGGAGGTTTGCCGACCAATAATGATCCTTTCTCCTTGATGCCATGAATTCTTGGGTCCTTTCACGGGCTTTGAACTTTGTTAACCACTTCAGCCCCGGAAGGATTTACCTCCTTCCTGACCAGAGCACTTTTTACAATTTGGCACTGCGTCACTTTAACTGCTAATTGCGCGGTCATGCAATGCTGTACCCAAACAAAATTTGTGTCCTTTTTTTCCCACAAATAGAGCTTTCCTTTGATGGTATTTGATCACCTCTGCCGTTTTTATTTTTTGAGCTATAAATGGAAAAAGACCGAAAATTTTGAAAAAAAATGATATTTTCTACTTGTTGTTATAAAAAAAATCCAATAAACTCAATTTTAGTCATACATTTAGGCCAAAATGTATTCGGCCACATGTCTTTGGTAAAAAAATGTCAATAAGTGTATATTTATTGCTTTGCGCAAAAGTTATAGCGCCTACAAACTAGGGTACATTTTCTGGAATTTACACAGCCTTTAATTTATGCCTGCCTATGTCATTTCTTGAGGTGCTAAAATGGCAGGGCAGTACAAAACCCCCACAAATTACCCCATTTTGGAAAGTAGACACCCCAAGGAAATTGCTGAGAGGCATGTTGAGCCCATTGAATATACAATTTTTGTCCCAAGTGATTGAATAATGACAAAAAAAAAAATTTACAAAAAGTTGTTATGCCATGGGCACATGTGGAATTGCACCCTAAAATACATTTAGCTGCTTCTCCTGAGTATGGGGATAACACATGTGTGGGACTTTTTGGGAGCCTAGCCGCATACGGGGCCCCGAAAACCAAGCACCGCCTTCAGGATTTCTAAGGGCGTGAATTTATGATTTCACTCCTCACTACCTATCACAGTTTTGAAGGCCATAAAATGCCAAGATGGCACAACCCCCCCCCTCCAAATGACTCCATTTTGGAAAGAAGACACCCCAAGCTATTTGCTGAGAGGCATGTTGAGTCCATGGAATATTTTATATTTTGACACAAGTTGCGGGAAAGTGACCAATTTTTTTTTTGCACAAAGTTATCACTCAATGATATATTGCTCACACAGGCCATGAGCATATGTGGAATTGCAACCCAAAATACATTCTGCTGATTCTCCTGAGTACGGGGATACCACATGTGTGGGACTTTTTGGGAGCCTAGCCGCGTACGGGGCCCCGAAAACCAAGCACCGCCTTCAGGATTTCTAAGGGCGTAAATTTTTGATTTCACTCCTCACTCCTCAGTTTTGAAGGCCATAAAATGCCCAGATGGCACAAACCCCCCCAAATGACCCCATTTTGGAAAGTAGACATCCCAAGCTATTTGCTGAGAGGCATGGTGAGTATTTTGCAGCTCTCATTTGTTTTTTGAAAATAAAGAAAGACAAGAAAAACATTTTTTTTTCTTTTTTCAATTTTCAAAACTTTGTGACAAAAAGCGAGGTCTGCAAAATACTCACTATAACTCTCAGCAAATAGCTTGGGGTGTCTACTTTCCAAAATGGGGTCATTTGGGGGGGATTTGTGCCACCTGGGCATTCCATGGCCTCCAAAAATGTGATAGGCAGTGAAGAGTGAAATCAAAAATTTACGCCTTTAGAAAGCCTGAAGGCAGTGCTTGGTTTTCGGGGTCCCGTACGCGGCTAGGCTCCCAAAAAGTCTCACACATGTGGTATCCCCGTACTCAGGAGAAGCAACAGAATGTATTTTGGGGTGTAATTTCACATATTCCCATGGCATGTTTGAGCAATATATCATTTAGTGACAACTTTGTGCAAAAAAAAAATTTTCTTTTTCCAGCAACTTGTGTCACAATATAAAATATTCCATGGACTCTACATGCCTCTCAGCAAATAGCTTGGGGTGTCTACTTTCCAAAATGTGGACATTTGGGGGGGTTGAACTGTCCTGGCATTTTATGCACAACATTTAGAAGCTTATGTCACACATCACTCACTCTTCTAAACACTTGAAGACAAAGCCCTTTCTGACACTTTTTGTTTACATGAAAAAATATTTTTTTTGCACGAAAATTACTTTGAACCCCCAAACATTATATATTTTTTTAAAGCAAATGCCCTACAGATTAAAATGGTGGGTGTTTAATTTTTTTTTCACACAGTATTTGCGCATCGATTTTTCAAACGCATTTTTTTTGGAAAAAACACACTTTTTTCAATTTTAATGCACTAAAACACACTATATTGCCCAAATGTTTGATGTAATAAAAAAGATGATCTTAGGCCGAGTACATGGATACCAAACATGACATGCTTTAAAATTGCGCACAAATGTACAGTGGCGACAAATTAAATACATTTTTAAAAGCCTTTAAAAGCCTTTACAGGTTACCACTTTACATTTACAGAGGAGGTCTACTGCTAAAATTACTGCTCTCGATCTGACGTTCGCGGTGACACCTCACATGCATGGTGCAATTGCTGTTTACATTTGAAGCCAGACCGACGCTTGCGTTCGCCTTTGCGCGAGAGCAGGGGGGGACAGGGGTGCTTTTTTTTTTTCTTTATTATTTTTTTGCTTTTTTATCTTATTTTTAAACTGTTCCTTTCATTTTTATTTTTTTTTATCATTTTTATTGTTATCTCAGGGAATGTAAATATGCCCTATGATAGCAATAGGTAGTGACAGGTATTCTTTTTTGAAAAAAACTGGGGTCTATTAGACCCTAGATCTCTCCTCTGCCCTCAAAGCATCTGACCACACCAAGATCGGTGTGATAAAATGCTTTCCCAATTTCCCAATGGCGCTGTTTACATCCGGCGAAATCTAAGTCATGAAATGCTCGTAGCTTCCGGTTTCTTAGGCCATAGAGATGTCTGGAGCCACTCTGATCTCTGATCACCTCGATGGTCAGCTGGCTGAATCACCGGCTGCATTCTCAGGTTCCCTGTTGGGACAGGAGAGCCAGAGAAAAACATGGAAGACGGTGGGGGGGGATTCCCTCCCACTGCTTGTAAAAGCAGTCTAGAGGCTAATTAGCCACTGGGATTGCTTTTACATGAAAGCCGACCGCTGGCTGAAAAGAATGATACCAAGATGATACCTAAACCTGTAGGCATCATTCTGGTATAACCACTCAAAGTCCAGCAGCATACCAGTACGTTGCTGGTCCTTGTTGGGCATATATTGTAAACTTCATTTTCATGCAGCCTGTGGGCTGAATGAAAAAAAGAGATTGATCGGTGGGTATGCCCACCATTAGAATACCTCCTTTCATCCACCCACTTCTAATGATGGGCATACATGCACCGTATATATATGCTGAAGCATGGGGGCATCCTCCCGCAAAAGTTAGTAGCAAATCGCTCCTCCGCCCTCTGCTGCCCCCACTCTTCGGCATATATGCCGAAGTATGTAACTGTGGTGGTGAAATCACCTCTGACAGCGCTGGAGTCACGGCTTTATGTATCGTGGGAGCAAACGCTGTTGCTGTCAAGATAAATAAATCCGCGCTGCAACTGAATGCATACCTGCTAAGCAAATAATGGTTAACAATAAAACAAAGTAATATTACAGTATAACAGTAATGCCCCGTACACACGGTCGGATTTTCCGATGGACAATGTCCGATCGGAGCGTGTTGTCGGAAATTCTGACCGTGTGTGGGCTCCATCGGACATTTTCCATCGGATTTTCCGACACACAAAGTTGGACAGCAGGAGATAAAATTTTCCGACAACAAAATCCGATTGCGTCAATTCCGACTGTGTGTGGCCTGTTCCGACGCACAAAGTGCCACGCATGCTCAGAAGAAATTCCGACACGGGACAGCTCGTTCTGGTAAACTTAGCGTTCGCAATGGATACAGCACTTTTGTCACGCTACAATGTTCAAAATGGTTTAATACAGCGCACTCTCTTCTTCTTTATAATGTGACAAGAATTAAGTAGTTTTGATGCTCATATTCACACACACTTCTCACAAACTTCTTTCGTTACTATTTATCGGGATTCCCTGAATATATTTTGATTTCTCACATCTGACAACATATATTTTTTTTTTTTTTTTTGACTTTAATGTAGATTCTTTTTTTGTGTTTCTCTTTTTTAATTTTGTTTTTTGGTGATTTTGATTTGTACTCCTGAAAATGTTTGTGTGTTTTTTGTGACAAGTTCCCACAACACCATTGATATGTTGTTCTATTTAATCTGTAGGAGATTGTTTGGTGTTGTTGTCCCTTGTTAATTTCACATTTTATGTTAGAAATGTACCTGAATCGTCACCAACAAACTGTCCTTTTTGGATGAAAACACACACAGGAGAGTAGAATTTACCTAAAAAAATTTTATTAAGGGGTCACAACTATAAACAAAGAGGGAGGCAACGCTGGAGAAACTGCAGAAGTGGGTGAAGCCTTGGACCCCCAGGGCAGACATCAATTATTTAAAAGCAAAATTGGTGGCCTGAGGAGTCCATATCTAAGGGAGGGCAGTCTGGTCCAGAAGTCCCAGAGATCTGGAAAGCAGCAGATGACATCTGTGTCCCCAGGCTGTGGTCATACGAGAGACTGCATCTTCTGTCAGACCAGACTGAACCCAGGGTCATCACTCTTTGGTCTTCCTTCCACGCTTCCTTCCAGCCTTTGGCTGTGGTGGTGGAGTTGTGGCAGCAGGAGGAGGAGGAGGATCGTCGATCTCAATGACATCCGTCTTGTGTGTCAGTTCCCCACTCTCCCCCTTACGTAGGACTTTATAAATCAGGTCCTCAGAGATCTTGCGTTGGCCCTCCTGCATGCCCTGCAATTTGGTGGCAGCCATGCAGGCAAAGGCCTCTTCAGGACTGGGGAAGGCTCTGAGGGATGCCGAAGCCTCCTGGATCAGCCTGTATGCTGAATCCTGCACAGGACTGGGAGTCATCTTCCTGGCTCGTTTATGTGGCAGGCGGAGGGGAGGAACCTGAGACTCAGTCAGGCTGCGACTTGTCCCAGGCTTCTCTTGGCTGACACTTAGCCCCGCCTCCTCCTGGCTGACACTAATCCCCGCCTCCTCCTGACTGACACATTCCACAGCCTCCTCCTGGCTGAGGTCTTCCTGTGTATGAAAAAGGGACATAGTTTTAGCATTTTTTACATCAATCACACACAATTTTCACCTCCTGACTGTTGCAAATTGAATGTTAACAAATATAACAGACTATCATTCTAAACCCAGCATTTTGCATTCTTGTCCCAATTTTGGGTGCCCACTACTGTCTATTGATATGTAAAACACTTTTTTTAATCAGCAATTAATGATCAATAATAACATCTAGTAAACATCATTTATTTATTGCCCAGAAATCTGTAGAAGAATGCTATACCTGACTCCAGCTGGGCTCCTCCACTTCTTCCTGGCTGGAAGGCCCAGGTTGGACATCGGAAGCCTCAGCTGGGGTGGAAGGAAGAGTGGAAGGAAGAGTAGAGAGTGATTCCCTGACTTCAGTGTGGCCTGACAGAAATCGCAGTCTCTCATAGTACCACAGCCTGGGGACATAAATGTCATCTGCTGCAGCTCCGGATCTCTGGGAATCTGTGACCTTCTTGCGCTCCCTAAGATAAGTGCTCCTCAGGCCACCAATTTTTGCTTTTAAATAGGGGATGGTTGCTGTGGGGACCACCGGCTTCACCAACTCCAGCAGTTTCTCCAGCGCTGCCTGCCTCTTCTGTTTGTGATTATAGTGGGGGTGTCTCACTTGCCACAGACAGGGCAGCTCCCTGTACTTGTCAATGAACAGGGGCAGGAAATTGTGGTCGTTGAACCCATCCATTTTCTCTGCAAGACACAACACAAGACAAAACCTAATGTCAGGCCAAACTCCCCTAATCTTGTTACAATATAGGCTTCCATTTCGAAGCAGTATAGGCCCAAGTTTAGATCCTACCTTCGTTAGCATGATCGGCATCTCCGATGCTCCTTCCTCCGCTCACAGATCGTACGTAAGACGCGCGCGTTACGATTTATACACACTGCGCATGCGTATAACTCCGCCCGCCCCTGACGTTCTTTCTATTCTATTCCCCGCCCCTTTTCGTTCGGCGCAGTGGAGAAAGAGCACATGGCGGATAGACAGCAGGATCGTGCTAATTACAGCAACGAGGAGGAGGAGGAAAGGCCGGAGCCTGAAACGTCCAGATCCAGAAGGAGATTAAAGGACTCAAATATGTCCTTTGGGGAGATGTTGGAGATGGTGGACATCCTGAAGAAGGCCGACTATGATGGAAAGTATGGGCCTTACCCCAACCACAATGTCCGAAAGGCCAAGATCATGGCGAAAGTGGTCAGGAGTCTGCACCGGAAATTCGGGGTACGACGATCGAAAGATCAGCTCAGGAAGCGGTGGTCGGACCTCAAATTACGAGAACATGAGCAGTACAGAAAGATCCGGAGAGTGCTGCAAAAAAGTAAGTAGTTGTGCTGTGTTCCTATTTTTTTTGTGTTTATTACGTTCGTGCTGCTCCATGTGCTTTTAGGAACTGTTGTACAGTTTAAAATGTCAACTTCCATGTTCATGGGCACATTATTCGTTCGGATCACACATTTTTATTTCGGACGATAAAATACCATTGTTTAGGCCATATGCATTTGGCCACCATTTTGACGCCCTATACTTGTCTTCAAAGAATTGGGTTGTGTAGATGGCTTTGTTACTAGAATGAAATGCCAACTAGATTGTGTGTAAGGAGAGGACACTCAGCAGCTGTTTTCACATCTGGACACTGGAGCACTAGTGTGGGACCCCAGAACACCATTTTTATTAGGGGGGGCACACAGGTGCTCCAGTGTATACTATAGGGGGGGCTACATCTGTGAAGCTTGTACTAAACAGGTAAAGTATTGCAGGTTGACAAAGGACACTAAAAAAGCTACATCTTGGAACTCGGCTAAAATAGACAATTGTACCCCACTTCCAAGCAATGTTTCATCTTTATAGTTCTGACATTAAATATCTGTGTGCTAATTATACCATTTTTGTTTTACATAGGGGAGAAAAGACTCGGAGGACACCCCTCATCCGAGGAGACCAGAGCCCCCCCCCCCCTCTGGAAGAAGGGGAAATCCCCCCAACACAAGATGAGCAAGAGGAAGAAGACGTGGTGGAACTAGTCACCACAACAGGTGAGTGTCTGTGACCACAGGCTCAGATAAGAGATGGATGGCGGCATATTTTTTAGACCTAATTTATTTTGGGTTTCCTCTCTTTTTAGGTGATCGTGAGGTTGTGGATGAAGATCCTTTCACATCCGAAAGTGCCCAGATCCTGATCGGGGAGATCATGGGGTGTAATTTACAATTGGAAAACATCAAGCAAAACATCAATGATGTTATTCCAAAATATAAAAACATCATTGATGTTTTGGGGCGAGTTTAAAACCCCTCCAAATCACTTTCTTCTTTTGTGTGCTACAATGTGCTAAATGTTTTTGTGATTTTTCCCAAAGCCAAATTTGGAGGATGCACACAGTGTGTCAACATGTGCTATCTGCCATCATGGGAGATCAATGGACGCGTTTTGGGGGTGCAACCCCTTCCTCAATAATAAAGTAGCGGCGAGGAAGGGCTTTCTCCCCCAAAACACATCCCTTGATCCCCCGTGATGGCAGCTAGCACATGTTGACATTGTGAAATTTGTGTGCATCTTCCAAATTTGGCTTTTCCTGGGGTGACTTCACCCCATCTGAACGCAATATCAAGCAGAGTTCCTAAATACTCATGTCTGATATTGCCTTCACGTTCTACCAAATGTGAACTTTGTAAGATCAAGATTTGTGTCTTTCTTGTGGGTTTTACACAAGCCTGTTTTCTATAAAATGCACATTTTGATTTTGGATAATGACACCACAAAAATTGGTATACAACAAACATGTTGGTTTGTCAGAAAAACCTTGGGTAAATGCACATGTGATTGTGCTGGTATTAAAAAGATTGTTCATCAAGAATGTGTGGATTATTGTCTCAACACTACAACACTTTTGGGGTGATGTAATTGTTGTTTTATGAGAAAATGGGGGTTATTTCCTAAGGGCAAATCCACTTTGCACTACAAGTGCAGTTTCAGTGCAGTTGCAAGTGCACTTGTAGTGAAAAGTGTCTTTGCATTTAGTAAATAACAGCCAACAGTGCTTTGTATAAGGTTACACAATCACGACATTTTCTGCACTCCACACATTTCTGTCAGGGTCAGCTCAAACAAACACAAGCAGTAAATGTCCACAAAGAAGAGCCTGGGGGGAGATGCCTGTCGAGAACTTGAGGTCCTGCAGGCTTCTCCCTGTGGCCAAATACCGCAGGGTAGCGACCAACCTCTGCTCCGGAGTGATGGCTTGCCTCATGCAGGTATCCTGCCTGCTGATATAGGGGGTCAGCGAAGCCAACAAACTGTGAAACACGGGGTCCGTCATCCCGAGAAAGTTCCTGAAATCATCAGGTTTATTCTCACGGATCTCACGGAGCAAAGGCATATGAGAGAACTGGTCACGCTGAAGCAACCAATTCTTGGTCCATGAACTCCTCCCCACCCTGTTCATGGACTGGACTTGTGTCAAGGTCAGGACCCCAACACCAAGCCCCCGCACAGCACGAACTCTACGAGGAGTACGCATACGAAACATGGCTAGAAAACGGTCGGCTGCTCAGATCGAAGTAACAGAACGCACTGAAGAACAGCAAGGCCTGTGAAGAGCGACCTGAAAAACAGCAACGAGCAGGCAAGATCACACAGAAAACTCCGATACGAACTGACTGCAGGCACTGAAGAGCAGATACAAACCCACAAGCACAAACTGAACGGCAGAAAACGATCTGAAAGCCACGAGTCTGAAAAAGCGCGAATCGTCTCTCACCAAACTTTTACTAACACGAGATTAGCAAAAGGAGCCCAAAGGGTGCCGCGCTTGGTTCTGAACCAGCCTTTTCTAGTCTCGTCGTACGTGGTGTACGTGACCGCGTGGTTGTCGATCGGAAATTCCGACAACTTTGTGCGACCGTGTGTAGGCAAAACAAGTTTGAGCCAACATCCGTCAGAAAAAATCCTAGGATTTTGTTGTCGGAATGTCCAAACAAAGTCCGACCATGTGTACGCCCTATTAGACTTACCATACCTGCAAAGCAAATACAAAAAAACCATAGTAAAAAATAAAACATTTAACGCAACCTGTGCCTAAAATATATATATGCCGAAGCATGGGGGCATCCTCCCACAAAAGGCAGGAGCAAATCGCTCCTCCACCCACTGTTGCCCCCATGCTTCGGCATATATGCTGAAGTATGTAACTGTGGTGGTGAAATCACCTCCGACAGCGCTGGAGTCACGGCTTTATATATCGTATGAGCAAACGCTGTTGCTGTCAAGATGAATAAATCTGCGCTGCAACTGAATGGCGTACCTGCTAAGCAAATGATGGTTAACAATAAAAAAAAGTAACATTACAGTATAACAGTAAGACTTACCATACCTGCAAAGCAATTACAAAAAAACCATAGTAAAAAATAAAACATTTAACGCAACCTGTGCCTAAAATATATATATGCCGAAGCATGGGGGCATCCTCCCACAAAAGGCAGGAGCAAACTGCTCCTCCACTCACTGCTGCCCCCACGCTTCGGCATATATGCTGAAGTATGTAACTGTGGTGGTGAAATCACCTCCGACAGCGCTGGAGTCACGGCTTTATGTATCGTGGGAGCAAACGCTGTTGCTGTCAAGATAAATAAATCCGCTCTGCAGCTGAATGGCGTACCTGAAAACAAAAAAATGGTTACCAACAAAACACAGTAAACAGTAAAGTATAAAAAAATTGCATATCTGAAAAGCAAACATGGTAAAACATAATAACAATAAAACATTGCAGAATAGAATACAGTAAAAAAGAGCAGAACAATAGAGAGAGAATAGAGAGAGAGAGAACAATAACTTAACATTAATAAATCACCGGGACCAGATGGCTTGCATCCAAGGGTACTTAGGGAACTCAGTCAGGTGATTGCCAGACCATTGTTCCTAATTTTTACAGACAGTCTATTGACTGGAATGGTACCAGCTGATTGGAGAAAAGCCAATGTAGCACCAATATTTAAAAAGGGCCCCAAAAACATCCCTGGGAATTACAGACCAGTTAGCCTAACATCAATAGTATGTAAACTCTTGGAGGGGATGATAAGGGACTATATACAAGATTTTAGTAATAAGAATGATATCATTAGCAGTAATCAGCATGGATTCATGAAGAATCGTTCTTGCCAAACCAATCTATTAACCTTCTATGAGGAGGTGAGTTGCCATCTAGATAAAGGAAGGCCCGTAGACGTGGTGTATCTGGATTTTGCAAAAGCATTTGACACAGTTCCCCATAAACGTTTACTGTACAAAATAAGGTGCGTTGGCATGGACCATAGGGTGAGTACATGGATTGAAAACTGGCTACAAGGGCGTGTTCAGAGGGTGGTGATAAATGGGGAGTACTCAGAATGGTCAGGGGTGGGTAGTGGGGTTCCCCAGGGTTCTGTGCTGGGACCAATCCTATTTAATTTGTTCATAAACGACCTGGAGGATGGGATAAACAGTTCAATCTCTGTATTTGCAGACGATACTAAGCTAAGCAGGGCAATAACTTCTCCGCAGGATGTGGAAATCTTGCAAAAAGACCTGAACAAATTAATGGGGTGGGCGACTACATGGCAAATGAGGTTCAATGTAGAAAAATGTAAAATAATGCATTTGGGTGGCAAAAATATGAATGCAATCTATACACTGGGGGGAGAACCTCTGGGGGAATCTAGGATGGAAAAGGACCTGGGGGTCCTAGTGGATGATAGGCTCAGCAATGGCATGCAATGCCAAGCTGCTGCTAATAAAGCAAACAGAATATTGGCATGCATTAAAAGGGGGATCAACTGCAGAGATAAAACGATAATTCTCCCGCTCTACAAGACTCTGGTCCGCCCGCACCTGGAGTATGCTGTCCAGTTCTGGGCACCAGTCCTCAGGAGGGACGTACTGGAAATGGAGCGAGTACAAAGAAGGGCAACAAAGCTAATAAAGGGTCTGGAGGATCTTAGTTATGAGGAAAGGTTGCGAGCACTGAACTTATTCTCTCTGGAGAAGAGACGCTTGAGAGGGGATATGATTTCAATTTACAAATACTGTACTGGTGACCCCACAATAGGGATAAAACTTTTTCGCAGAAGAGAGTTTAATAAGACTCGTGGCCACTCATTACAATTAGAAGAAAAGAGGTTTAACCTTAAACTACGTAGAGGGTTCTTTACTGTAAGAGCGGCAAGGATGTGGAATTCCCTTCCACAGGCGGTGGTCTCAGCGGGGAGCATTGATAACTTCAAGAAACTATTAGATAATCACCTGAATGACCGCAATATACAGGGATATGTAATGTAATACTGACACATAATCACACACATAGGTTGGACTTGATGGACTTGTGTCTTTTTTCAACCTCACCTACTATGTAACTATGTAACTATGTAACAATAAAACTACAACTATTTTTGGTTTTTTATTTTATTTTTTTTGTGTTTTTATTTTTTTTATTTATTTTTTTTTTTTTACACTTTTTTTAGTAACTTTAACTTTTTTGTAACTGGTACCAGGTTTAGGTCTCTCAAAATGCTATGGCATCTTGGGAGACCCTGTGAAAGTGTGTCCTAGTCTGTGCAATGCTGTACCCTACGCTAAAACTCAACTGGTAGCGTTCAAAACATTCACCAATGCATAGACCAGGATTGTCAGGACAGGAGGGACAATAATACCGGGTGTCATGCCTAAATCCGTGCTTGCTACAGACACAACATCTTCTTTGGGGGGCTCTTTGGGTAGGGGTACGCGAGAGGACATAAGGAAAATGCCTCTCATGCAGCCGGCTTACTGCATTTGGTTGGGGAAGGTGAGGTGGAGCACCGTCTGGAAACAGAAGGGCTCTGACAATCTCTTCCCGGAATTTAAGGAAGGATCCAGTCCGTCCTGAAGCTCTGTATAGCACATGAGCGTTCAGCAAAGCCAATTGAAATAAATAAACAGACACTTTTTTGTACCAGCGTCTGGCCTTACGGGCAACTAGGTAGGGCACCAACAACTGGTCGTTGAGGTCCACCCCTCCCATATTTTGGTTATATTCGTGGACACAGAGGGGTTTCTCCACAACACCAGTCGCCGTAGTAATTTGGGCCGTCGTGTCCGTGATTAGATAATCACCTGAATGACCGCAACATACAGGGATATATAATGTAATACTGACACATAATCACACACATAGGTTGGACTTGATGGACTTGTGTCTTTTTTCAACCTCACCTACTATGTAACTATGTAACTATGTGTCTGCATGAAGGGAGATAAGAACGAAAACATTCTTATTGTCCCTCCACTTCATAGCGAGCAAATTATTACACTGCAAGCAGGCTCTCTCCCCCAGCCTAAGACGGGAATCTACAAGCCGCTGGGGAAAGCCCTGGCGATTAGGTCGCACTGTGCCACATGCTCCAATCTGATGATCAAAAAGGTGACTAAAAAGTGGCATGCTCGTGTAATAATTGTCCACATATAAATGGTACCCCTTTCCGAATACGGGTGACACCAAGTCCCACACTATCTTGCCAGAGCTTCCTATGTAGTCAGGGCAGTTTGTCGGCTCTACATGACTATCTTTGCCCTCGTAAACCATAAATCTACATGTATAGCCTGTGGCCCTGTCACAGAGCTTATACATCTTGACCCCGTATCTGGCACGCTTGCTGGGAAGGTACTGTTTGAATGACAAGCGGCCAGAAAATGTAATCAGGGACTCATCAACGCAGACAACTTGATGGGGAGTAAACAAGTCTGCAAAACGTTGGTTGAAGTGGTTTACAAGGGGCCGAATTTTGTAGAGCCGATCGTATCCAGGGTCTCCACGAGGACGACAGAGTTCATTGTCATTGAAGTTCATGAACCGCAAAATCTGCTCGTATTGTGCCCTGGCCATGGAAGCAGAGAACACGGGCATATGGTAAATTGGGTCAGTGGACCAATATGACCGCAACTCACTCTTTTTTATTTATGCCCATGTTGAGGGAAAGGCCCAGAAAGATCTTAAATTTGGAGACCGTAATTGGTCTCCAATTTCTGACAAGGGAGGACTGGGGATTAGCGGTGATGTGTTGACCAGCGTATAAATTGCTTTGGTCCACGATAGATCTATAGAGATCTTCGGTGAAAAACAGCGAATTAAAATCCAGTGGCGTAAAATCAACTGTTTCTACCTGAATTCCGGGTTGGCCAGTGAATGGGGGAAGTACGGGTGATGCAGAAGTGGTGGGCTCCCAATTCAGATTGGCGAATGCAGCAGGTAGGGCACTATGGGCAGGATGAGCCTGTGTTCGTCTTCTTGGTGGCAGCGGGACACTACTAGTGCTTGCCACCTCGCCAGCTTGAACTGCACTTATGGGACTCGCCACGTCACCACGTGATACTGCAGTGCTGGATATACGACCAGGGTGTACTAGGCCGCTGGTGCTTGCCAGTTCACCAGAAGGAATAGCGGCGCTAGTACTTCTCTGCTCCATACGAGGGATCTGCGGTTCTTGCACTTCAAGGACAGAAGAAGAAGATTGGGGTCTGGTATACCTGACCTTAGCAGGGACCACAAATCCGTTGTCAGAGCTATCTGTCATGGAACCGCTGTCCTCTACAGGATCGTATTCTGAGCCTGAATCTGACAGATGAGTGACTTCCTCTTCACTATCTGTCATGCTCAGAAACGTGTAGGCCTCTTCACTAGTGTACCTTCGATTTGCCATTTTGGGCTCTAAATTTAGGGGTACACTAGTGAGACTCACAGGCAAAAAAGCTCCTGACTGTTAGCGACTGATTCAAAACGCTACCAAAAAACTGTTAGCGATCGCAGGGATCAGGCCTGACTCTGCGAACACTGCAGTTATGTGTGCTTAGTGTTTTGTAAGTGTCAGTGATTGATCGATACTGCACTTGGGTGGGCTGGGCAGGGCTGGGCAGGGCTGGGCCAAGGGGCAAAACGCAGGTGCTAGCAGGTATCTTGGCTGATCCCGCTAAAACTGCGTTTTTGGGAACCCTAAACTGCTGGGGATGCTGGTATAGATCTGATCGGATCAGATATCGATCCGTTCAGATACTATAGCACTAAGGGAGGTGTATGCTGCATGCGTGGGTGTTAGTGGTACTGGCGCTAAACTGACGCTGCCTGGGGCGACGCAGACCTTATCTGACCCTAAAAACGTAACTTATATCACCACCGGGCAATTAGGGGGTTAAACCTTTATAAGGTAATAAACAGCGGGTGCCCTAAAACTATAATAAACTATAAAAAACAAACTAACTAACCAGCATCTCTGGTGAAAGGGGTTAACTAGGGGGCAATCAAGGGGTTAAAACCTTTAGTAGGTAGTATATGGGGGTCCCTGTCGCTATAAAACACTGACAGCGAACCTATATACTTACCTCCCTAACTAGCATCACCTGTGTCAGTAATACAGCGATCAGAAAAATGATCGCTTAGTGACACTGGCGACAGGGGGTGATCAAGGGGTTAACCTTTATTAGGGGGGGTTAGGGGGTACCCTGGACCTAAAGGGGGGTACCCCAGACCTAAAGGGGGATAACCCTAACTGCCCTACCACTTATAACTGTCACAAATGACACCAATGCAATAATCAGAAAAAAAAACTGCTTTTGGTGTCACTGTGACAGGGGGTACAGGGGGGTGATCGGGGGGTGATGGGGGGTGAAAAGTGTGCCTGGCGTGTTCTACTGGAAGTGTAGTGTTGGTGTAACTTACATTGATGTCTTCTCTCATCGGCGCCGGAACGAAAAGACCGGCTCGAGGAGGGATGACATCACTTCCTCTCCCTCTGTTTACATTACAGAGGCAGAAAAAGGTTTTTCAGTCGGGAGGGGGTGGCCATGAATGGATGGCCTCCCCCTCACCTCTCATCGCCCGTAAACAAATACCGGCCGCCTCTGGCACCGGGGGGGGTCCGATCGGACCCCTCACCCACGGGAGGCAGATCACGTACAGGTACGTGATTCTGCCTGCCCGTGCCATTCTGCCGAAGTACATCGGCGTGAGGCGGTCGGCATGAGAAGCAGAGTCCTCAGGGTCACTGAGCATTACAGTATCTGGAACTGCTTCCTCCCAGCCACTTACAACTCCCAATGTTTCTGGGGACTGAAAACTATCTCTTAAGGTTTGACATATGTCTTCCTCTGCTTCAATGCTTCCAAAACTGCCAGAATCCTCCTCCTCCTCCTTTTGTGTGTTCTGTGGCATCTCAAGAATGATGTCTGCATAAAGCGGGCCGTAAGAGGAAAGGAAGTGCACCTCTTCCTCCCAATGCTCTGCCAGTGCCCTGTCCACAATGTCACGCAGCGTATGCTCCAGCAGGAACACAGGAGGGATTGTATCACTGATGCATGCATTGTCACAGCTCACCATTAGGGATGAGCCGAACACCCCCCCGGTTCGGTTCGCACCAGAACCTGCGAACGGACCGAAAATTCGCACAAACGTTAGAACCCTATTGTCTATAAGTCTATGGGACTCGAATGTTCAAAATCAAAAGTGCTCATTTTAAATGCTAATTTGCATGGTATTGTCCTAAAAAGGGTTTGGGGACCCGGGTCCTGCCCCAGGAGACATGTATCAATGCAAAAAAAAGTTTTAAAAACGGCCGTTTTTTCAGGAGCAGTGATTTTAATGATGCTTAAAGTGAAAAAAAAAGTGAAATATTCCTTTAAATATCATACCTCGGGCGTGTCTATAGTATGCCTGTAAAGTGGCACATGTTTCCCGTGCTTAGAACAGTCTCTGCACAAAATGACATTTTTAAAGTAATAAAAGCCATTTAAAACTGCTACGGCTTCAATGTAATGTCCGGTCCCGGTAATATGGATGAAAATCAGTGAGACAAATGGCATGGGTACCCCCCCCAGTCCATTACCAGGCCCATTGGGTCTTGTATGGATATTAAGGGGAACCCCGCACCCAAATTAAAAAAAGAAAAGGCGTGAGGCCCCAGGCCCTCTGAACAGTAATATACAGGCGGGGCAAACAAGACAGGGACTGTAGGTTTGTTGTTAAGTAGAATCTGCTTGTAATTTTGAACTGGTACATTTTTTAAGTGTAGCTCCAGCCAAAAAATCTATTTTTAAGCTTTTTGGAAAACATAGGGAAGGGTTATCACCCCTGTGACATTTGTTTTGCTGTCTGTGCACCTCTTCAGAAGATTTTACCTCACTTTCTGTCCCAATGACAAATGTTTTTTGACAATTTGGGGTTTTTAGTGAAACAAGGATTGGTGATAAAGCATCAGTGGAAAGGAGACAAGTTTTTCCCATATTAACTCTTACAGGAGAGAATTTCTCTTCCTAGGGGTAGAGTTCATCTCACTTCCTGTTGTCTCCTTCCATTTGCAAGTAGGAGTCGTAAGTTGGATGTTTGAAAGTAGGGGCCTGCCCTATATACTCTGCAGAAATTGGGGCCTTAGGTGTTGGTGTTGCCACAACACTGTAAGCCCTCACAGTTTCTATTGGTGGGCGCAGGAACGGGCTCTGCTGTGAAATATTAGATCAAGAATTGTAATTACATGCACCTGTTGAATAGGGGCAGAAAAATTGGGCCTTAGGCACTGGTGCCACAACACTGCAACCCCTCACAGATACTCTAGTTGGAGCGCAGGAATGAGCCCTCCTGCAAAATATTGCATCAAAAATTGTAATTACACGCCCCTGTTAAACAGGGGCTGAAAAATTGGGCCTTAGCCACTGGTGGCGGCGCCCAGAACCAAAAATATTCTCACAAGCTATCAGCATAATCATTGAGGAGGAAGAGGATAGTCACTCAGCATAACAGTATAGTCACTCAGCATCAGCATAGGCAGTCTGAAGGGATCTGACATTTAAAAAAAAATTATTCGGTTACATCAGCATCAGGTGCTTGGCAGCTGGTGGTGATCCAAGACTGATTCATTTTTATGAAGGTCTGTCGATCGACCGAGTTGGTGGACAGGCGCACCCTGTGATCGATTACAAAACCTCCAGCAGCACTGAATGTGCGAAAGAACTCTGGATGCAGGACAGGCCAGTAGCTAAATTGCATACTGTGCAAGCTCTGGCCAGTGATCCATCCTCAAGACCCAGTAACCCTGAGGATTTTCGGTGGGAAAGGTGTCCAAGTCAGATCTTGCCCCTAGGTATTCCTGCACCATGTAAAACAGACGCTAGCGATGGTTGCTGGAACCAATCATACCTTGGGGCTGCCGACTAAAAAATTGTCTGAATGCATTGGTCAGACGGCCACCTTCTCCACCGCTCCTTCTTTGACTGACCCTAGCCTCAGCAACACGTTGTCCAGGAACAGGAGTTTGTAACCTCCCAGTCTCTGGGAACGCATTGCACAGATCTTTCTGCAAGGCCTCCCGAAGATGTTTCATCCTCTGCTCCCTCTGCGACGGCAAGATAAGGTCTGCAACCTTACCCTTTTAACGTGGATCAAGGAGGGTTGCCAGCCAGTATTGATCCCTCTCCTTGATACCACGAATACAAGGATCCTTCCGCAGGCTTTGCAGGATCAGGGAGGCCATGTAGCGTAGGTTTGCTGAGGCATTCGGTCCGGAGTCCTCTGGGTCACTAAGGACGACATGATCTGCAGTAGAGATGAGCTGAACACTCCCCGGTTCGGTTCGCACCAGAACCTGCGAACGGACCGAAAGTTTGCACGAACGTTAGAACCCCATTGACGTCTATGGGACTCGAACGTTCGAAATCAAAAGTGCTAATTTTAAAGGCTAATTTGCATGGTATTGTCCTAAAAAGGGTTTGGGGACCCAGGTCCTACCCCAGGGGACATGTATCAATGCAAAAAAAACTTTTAAAAACGTCAGTTTTTTCGGGAGCAGTGATTTTAATGATGCTTAAAGTAAAAAAAAAAAAAAAGTGAAATATTCCTTTAAATATCGTACCTGGGGGGTGTCTATAGTATGCCTGTAAAGTGGCACGTGTTTCCCGTGTTTAGAACAGTCCCTGCACCAAATGTCATTTTTTAAAGGAAAAAATCTCATTTAAAACTGCTTGCGGGTTTAATGTAATGTTGGGTCCTGGCAATATGGATGAAAATCAGTGAGACAAGCGGCATGGGTACCCCCCAGTCCATTACCAGGCCCTTTGGGTCTTGTATGGATATTAAGGGGAACCCCGCACCCAAATTAAAATAAGGAAAGGTGTGGGGCCACCAGGCCCTATATACTCTGAACAGCAGTATACAGGCAGTGCAAACAAGACAGGGACTGTAGGTTTGTTGTTAAGTAGAATCTGTTTGTCATTTTGAACGGGTACATTTTTAACGTGTTTAGCTCCAGCCAAAAAATCTTTTTTAAGCTTTTTGGAAAACATAGGGAAGGGTTATCACCCCTGTGACATTTGTTTTGCTGTCTTTCCTCCTCTTTAGAAGATTTCACCTCACTTTTTGTCCCAATGACAAATGTTTTTTGAGAATTTGGGGTTTTTTGTGGAACAAGGATTGGAAAGCATCAGTGGAAAGGAGAAATGTTTTTCCCATATTAACTCTTACAGGAGAGAATTTCCCTTCCTAGGGGTAGATTTCATCTCACTTCCTGTTGTCTCCTTCCGTTTGCAAGTAGGAGTCGTTTGTAAGTTAGATGTTTGAAAGTAGGGGCCTGCCCTATATACTCAGCAGAAATGTGGGCCTTAGGTGTTGTGGCCACAACACTGTAAGCCCTCACAGGGCCCTGCTGTGAAATATTAGATCAAGAATTGTAATTACATGCCCCTGTTGAACAGGAGCAGAAAAACTGGGCCTTTGGTGGTGGTGGTGGTGGTGGTGGTGCTGGTGCCACAACACTGTAAGTCCTCACTCGCTCTTGGTGGGTGCAGAAATGGGCCCTGCTATGAAATATTAGATCAAGAATTGTAATTACATGCCCCTGTTGAACAGGGGCAGAAAAATTGGGCCTTTGTTGGTGGTGGTGGTGGTGCTGGTGCCACAACACTGCAACCCCTCACAGACACTCTAGTTGGAACACAGGAACGAGCCCTGCTGCAAAGTATTGCATCAAAAATTGTAATTACACGCCCCTGTTAAACAGGGGCAGAAAAATTGGGCCTTAGGCACTGGTGCTGGTGCCACAACACTGCAACCCCTCACAGACACTCTAGTTGGAACGCAGGAACGAGCCCTGCTGCAAAGTATTGCATCAAAAATTGTAATTACACGCCCCTGTTAAACAGGGGCAGAAAAATTGGGCCTTAGGCACTGGTGCCACAACACTGCAACCCCTCACAGACACTCTAGTTGGAACACAGGAACGAGCCCTGCTGCAAAGTATTGCATCAAAAATTGTAATTACACGCCCCTGTTAAACAGGGGCAGAAAAATTGGGCCTTAGGCACTGGTGCTGGTGCCCCGACACTGCAACCCCTCACAGACACTCTAGTTGGAATGCAGGAACGAGCCCTGCTGCAAAGTATTACATCAAAAATTGTAATTACACTCCCCTGTTAAACAGGGGCAGAAAAATTGGGCCTTAGGCACTGGTGCTGGTGCCACAACACTGCAACCCCTCACAGACACTCTAGTTGGAACGCAGGAACGAGCCCTGCTGCAAAGTATTGCATCAAAAATTGTAATTACACGCCCCTGTTAAACAGGGGCTGAAAAATTGTGCCTTAGGCACTGGTGGTGTCGCCCAGAACCAAAAATGTTCTTACAAGCTATCAGCGTGATGATTGAGGAGGAAGAGGATAATTACTCAGGGATAGTCACTCAGCATCAGCATAGGCAGTCTTTGAAGGGATCTGAGATTTCCAAAAAAATTATTCGGTTACATCAGCATCAGGTGCTTGGTAGCTGGTGGTGATCCAAGACTGATTCATTTTTATGAAGGTCAGTCGATCGACCGAGTCGGTGGACAGACACACCCTGTGATCGGTTACTACGCCTCCAGCAGCACTAAATGTGCGTTCCGAAAGAACGCTGGATGCAGGACAGGCCAGTAGCTCAATTGCATACTGTGCAAGCTCTGGCCAGTTATCCATCCTCAAGACCCAGTAACCCAGAGGATTTTCGGTGGGAAAGGTGTCCAAGTCTGATCTTGCCCCTAGGTATTCCTGCACCATGTAAAACAGACGCTGGAGATGGTTGCTGGAACCAATCATACCTTGGGGCTGCGGACCAAAAAATTGTCTGAACGCATCGGTCAGACGGCCACCTTCTCCACCGCTCCTTCTTTGACTGACCGAAGCCTCAGCAACATGTTGTCCAGAAACAGGAGTTTGTAACCTCCCAGTCTCTGGGAACGCGTTGCACAGACCTTTCTGCAAGGCCTCCCGAAGATGTTTCATCCTCTGCTCCCTCTGCGATGGCAAGATAAGGTCCGCAACCTTACCCTTGTAACGTGGATCAAGGAGGGTTGCCAGCCAGTATTGGTCCTTCTCCTTGATACCACGAATACGAGGATCCTTACGCAGGCTTTGCAGGATCAGGGAGGCCATGCAGCGTAGGTTTGCTGAGGCATTCGGTCCGGAGTCCTCTGGGTCACTAAGGACGACATGGCCCGCAGCCACCTCCTCCCAGCCACGTACAAGTCCATGTGTTTCTTGGGACTGATCCCTTAAAGACTGCTGCTGATGCTGAGTGCCAGGCTCCACCTCCATACTGACACAATCTTCCTCCTCCTACTCCTCCTCCTCCTCGTCCTCTTCCTGTGTGATCGGCGGGCACGCAGGAACACTGTGTCATGAAGACCCTGCCAGTAATCAGCGATCCAGACGCAGGGGGACACGGCCGCGGGTTCCACTGCGCATGCGCGCGCGTTCACGGGTGCTGTCACGCACGGGCTATTTAAACCGGCCTGTCACACTCTATCCCCGCTGTCTGGTCTACAGCGTTCCATGTGTCTTAACCTGATCTGACCTGTGTACTCTGCTATCTGACCCGGCTTCCTGTTAGACCATCCTGCTATCCGCCTGCACCAGACCCTCTTGGCTTACCTGACCATCCCTCTGTGTTGTCCCTGGTACCTTTGCTGATCGACCGATACCGACCTCCGGCTTGTTTGACCATCCCTTAGTCTGATACCTGTATCCAGCCTACTACCTGCTGCCTTGTTCCTGGTTCCAGTCCAGCGTTTCAGTCTACTACCTGCTGCCTTGTTCCTGGTTCCAGTCCAGCATCCAGCCTACTATCTGCTGCCTTGTTCCTGGTTCCAGTCCAGCATCCAGCCTACTACCTGCTGCCTTGTTCCTGGTTCCAGTCCAGCGTTCCAGTCTACTACCTGCTGCCTTGTTCCTGGTTCCAGTCCAGCGTTCCAGTCTACTACCTGCTGCCTTGTTCCTGGTTCCAGTCCAGCGTTCCAGGCTACTACCTGCTGCTTGTTCCAGCTTCCAGTCCAGTGATTTAGGCTACTACCTGCTGCTTTGTTCCTGGTTCCAGTCCAGCGTTCAAGGCTACTACCTGCTGCTTTGTTCCTGGTTCCAGTCCAGCGTTCCAGGCTACTACCTGCTGCTTTGCTCCTGGTTCCAGTCCAGCGTTCCAGGCTACTACCTGCTGCTTTGTTCCTGGTTCCAGTCCTGCTTACTTACCTGCTTCCTTACCTGCTGTGGCTCCGGGTCCTCTCTGCATTCCAGCTTCCTCTTCAGCTTCTGGATCCAGAGGGTGCCACCACTCTTGAACTTCGGTGACTGTCGATCCTGCCAGGCACCCATACCTCTCCTCACTCCTGGCCTTCTGTCTCCATTCCAGAGGAACAGGAGTGGGAGCTGTAGGGAGGTCCTTCTCTGCACTTCGGGCTCAAAACCTACCAGGTACGTGACACACTGTCTGGATAAAGGGGGCCTTGAGAGCTAAGGAAGTCCTCCTCTTCCTGCCTCTGTTCTGCCTCAAGTGCCCTGTCCATTATTCCACGCAGCGTGTGCTCCAACAGGTGGACAAGGGGGACAGTGTCACTGATGCATGCACTGTCACTGCTCACCATCCTCGTGGCCTCCTCAAATGGTGACAGGACAGTGCATGCATCCCTGATCATGGCCCACTGGCGTGGGGAAAAAAAACAAGCTCCCCTGACCCTGTCCTGGTGCCATAGTCGCACAGGTACTCATTGATGGCCCTCTGCTGCGTGTGCAGCCGCTGCAGCATGGCCAACGTTGAGTTCCACCTGGTGGGCATGTCACAGATTAGGCAGTTCTTGGGCAGGTTAAACTCCTTTTGGAGGTCCGTCAGCCGAGCACTGGCATTATATGACCGGCGGAAATGCACACAGACTTTCCTGGCCTGCCTCAGGACATCCTGTAAGCCCGGGTACCTGCCCAAGAACTGCTGCACCACCAAGTTAAGGGCGTGAGCCAAACAGGGCACATGGGTTGTAGAATAATTATATTAATTTGGCTTTATAATCAAGATCTGTATGTATGCAGTCGGAGTTCCCTTTTATGCTTTGACATTGAAAAAGCTCACTCAGCTCAGCATAAGATGAATCTTGAAATAGCTAGGTTGTGTGCGTGTTATTTTTTGTACCAGTTGTTCCCCATGTACAGGGTTAATGACTAAAGGTCAGTAGGTCAGTGGTTTCACAGATAAGAATATACTCAGAATATTTGTCATAGACTTTATTGTAAAGATCTTTTTAAAAGTAAAAACATATATTATCTATAATATAGTTAGTTATTTGATATAGTTATTTAATTAGTTAGCTAGATTGAGTTTGTGTGAAGTAATATATATATTTATATGTATCCAATTATAGTTTAATATGCATTTGTAAGGTTTGGTACAGAATTGCATTTCTGTAGCTTAAAGGATATCCATTACAAGAATTCGGCCATTTGGAAAGGTCATTCACCTTGAGTTTTTTATAAGAATCTGTTGTGTGTTACTGACAATCAAAGAAGCTTAAGAGACGTGTCAGCTGTTGGCAAAGAGAATATTTAGAATAATCACGAATATGATCATTTCATATTTAGTTCTAGCCGTATATGGCTATGGCTATAGTCTGCTGACTAGTAGATTTGAAATAGTATAAAAACAGAGTGACACTTCACTACAGTACACAACACATGTCCTTCACTCACACACACAGAAGGACTTCACTACTTTTTCACACACAAAGAAGAAGGACACACGCATCCTTATGCTGAAGAAGACATTTTGTTTACATTACGCCTATACACAGCCTACGTCACAAACAGCTGCTAGAGCAGACACCTCTCTGACATAGAGAAGTACAGACAGAGCTGATACATCTCTTGAACTCTCTTGATACAAGTTTTTGTTCCTATTATCTTTTGTTTTACTACATCAAGCTGTAAGAAGAATTTAACTTTGTATATATTTTCAAGTTGTTGCCAAGTGTGACCAAATAAACTCACACTTTGTTTTAAGACAGTCTGGCTACTGAACTTTTGAACAAAACGCCTAAGACACTGTTGACATAACACGTGTCTGAGAAGAGAAGGTTTTTACACCCTCTCTACATTTTTACATTGGCGAGCCAGCCAGGAGAGTTCACAAAATATAATCATGAAAGCTTAGGCCATGTAGGTGTTAGGTACCTGGTAGGAGAGCCTGACTGTAGGAGGAGACTTCTCATACAACGCTGGTTCAGGAGTCACTGGAGTTGGGGACAGTGGTCTCCTGAGGGCAGTGGGGTAGGAGTGCCTGTTGGCGTAGGCTCTGGTGTAGCGGCAGAGATCCCTCCAGGGATGGCAGGACTGTAGGTAAGTGGAGACTGGAACAGCAGCAGACTTGACACTCTGGAGGTGAAGGATCACAGGAGCTGAAGCTGGAGGTGCAACAGCAATTTAAGTGGCAGGCACAAGCAGAGTCAGACGGTCCGGGTCGGCAGGTAACTGGCAAAGGAGATCACAGCAGCAAGGCAGAGTCGGTGAGCAGGCAGGGTCGGCAACGGTGGCAGATACAGACAGCAGAGTGGTCAGGCAGGCCGGGTCGGGATTGGAGCAGGTCGGATGGTCAACAAGCCGGGTCAAATCAGATAGCAGGCAATCAGATACAAGTTCAGGTTCAATCACAAAGCTGAGACGAAGCAGCAATGTTCCCTGGAACAGGGGGACTTTTATATGCTACATGACGCCAAACCGGCGCGCGCGCGAACGCGCGTACGCACCCGCGCCGCGCACCCGCGCGCGCCCAAACGCCGCGCCGATGCCCAACAACAGCAGCAGCTTGCCGCTGTGTCTGAACAGGGGCGCGCCGGCGCATAGGCGCACGCAAGCGCCCAGGTCTGGTGCTGGGAGAACCCTGACAGTAGGTAAGCAAAGATTGCTAGAGATTCTCAGAGAAAAGTTTTACTGGGAGAAAATGGAAGAAACTGTGGACAATGTAATTCAATCTTGTCTTATTTGTGCTCAAGTGAATCCCAGACCTAAGGGACAAAAACCTCCCTTACAAAGAATTCCTCCAGCTAATGGTCCATGGTCTACATTACAAATTGATTATATTGGACCATTGCCTACATGTAAAAATGGATTCAGATTTGCACTTATACTAGTAGACGTCTTTTCAAAGTGGGTAGAAATCTTACCTACACGCACAGATGATGCACTAACAACTGCAAGAATGTTGGTTAATCATGTTTTTCCAACTTGGGGGATCCCAATGGACCTCAGTTCGGATCAAGGAACGCATTTTACAGGTAAAGTAATACAAGCAATGTGCAAAATTCTGGGTATCCAACAAAGATTTCATGTTCCATACCATCCACAATCTGCAGGTATTGTGGAGAGAATGAACAGAACCATCAAATCTAGGATTGCAAAAATGTTACTAGACAGAGGAAGTACATGGGTAGATGCTGTACCATTTGTTCTGATGAGCATACGAAGTACAACATCCTCATCTACTCAATATAGTCCATTTGAACTAATGACAGGTAGAAAAATGCCGCTTGTGTTTCCACATGAACCTTTTTTGTCTACTCCGCAAAAAGAAGCAATTGAGAAAACAAAATGGTTACAGATGTTGCAAGACAATCTGAAAACGATTTTGCCACATGCAGCTTCTCATATGCAGAAAATGATTCCTCCACACATCTCAAAATTTGAGAAAGGTGGACAGGTAATGATCAAAACTTTTCGAAAAACTGGACCATGGCAAAGTAATTGGGAAGGTCCTTATGAGATTTTGGATACACTAGGTGTAATGTTACAAATCCAAAGGCCTCTCAATTCTGTGAAAAATGCACGGAGGCAACAAAAAATATGGGTTCATACTGATCAATGCAAACTGTTTATGCCAAGATAATGATACTGCTTTTCTTTTGCAGATATGGTATCTGGTAATCAAACATGGAGGAACAACAAGCTCCAAGAAGAAATTAAGAAAACATCTGAAAATCGGAAAGAAAGAAAATACATAAAAGGGGGAAAATTCATCATCTCAGGACTCCTTTTTCTGTTAATAACATTTTTCTTCATAAAAACTTACTTGACTTTTTCCAGCCCAGCAGAAGAAAACAAGACTGAGATTCTGCATAAAAGAGACTTGCAGCTATCCAGAAATAAGAGACACTTTCCCAGATACAGTGACTTTGACACAAGTAACGACATATATGGATACTCTTGTATAGGATATGGGGTTACTTGTTGCATGAATTTTTATTTTTTCCATAGTAACAATATTGAAATTTATGCTAGAATAGAATCCAAGACAAAATTTGTAAAAATGCAAGGATCATATGTACATAATAATAAGACTGGTACATATGAGTGTAATTTAACAGATATGGGATTCTGGGTTATAGTTTTAAAAGGAAATGAATCTACAACTTGGACTGGTGATGTAACTAATGGTAAGATACATTCTGCTTCTGTAGGAGGATCCAAAACTGATATTTGGTTTCTAACACAATATTATTTACAGTTTGTAGATCCTGAACATTTACAAATTACAGGAGATGAAAAAGGAGATGTAACTAGAACATGGGATTTTCAAATAGTAAGAGGTTTAGCTCAAGTTAAAGTGATGGTGATGATTACTGTTGTGGATTTGATTATTCCAGACATAAAAGTATCACCGCGGTCTCTTACAGTTACAGAAGGAAAGGATAATTTCATTTTAATGTGTACTATGCAAATAGATTTACCTCAGAATTCACTATTAACTTGGAAGAGAAATGGTGAGTTGTTGGGTAGTCTTTTTCATAGGTCAGCTGATATTATTCATAAGGGTAATTTTGGTTATTTGGATTGGACAAATAATAGCTTGATTTATCATCATGCTAGTCCAAATCTAAATGACTCGGGTATATATGAGTGTTGCCTATCATTGGAAAATTATCCTATGAAATGTGATAATGCAAATGTTGTAGTTTTATCCCCTGAAAAAACTAAGTGTTCTAACGGAAAATTTATTTCCGCCAGTCCTTTTCAAATTAATCATTTCCAATCCAGACATCTATTAAGAGAAGGACGTTTTGTAATCATACTTTGGAAATTTAACATTTCTGAATGGAAAATTTCATCCAGGTATCCTCAATGTCAAGAGTATTTAGTTAATATGGAATTGGGTATCGATAAATGGTTTGGAACAAATAGCAAAAATAATAACAGGAATAAACGAGGTATTGTAGAAGGGATTCTTGGAGGAGTGGGAACAATTGGTAGCATTACCAATAGTATGGATATTAATATGTTAAAATCTGATCTAGAAACAACAGGCTTAATGGGTAGTAAAAGTATTAAAGTTCAGAGAAATTTAAACCAAATATTAGAAAATATGATAATAAAGACAGCAACGGTTATAGGCCCATCTGTAGTCCATTTACAAAATATTATTTTAGATTTAATGAACAGCGAACAACATTCCCATGTAGCCAGAACATGTTTAGAGATACAGACAGAGTATTCTACCAATTTTAAAATAACAGCTCAAGCATTCCAAAGTGGAATAACTCCTCTAGGTATTTTACAAAGTTTACCTAATGAATATGTATTTGCGAAAAATCATACAGATTTATGGGTAAATAAATGGGTAGGATGTAATCAGCAGAAATATTGGTTCCTATTACAATCTTAGGATTACCAGTAAGTGATACTCAATTGTTATATTATAAATTGCAGTTTACAGATTTTGCTCTGGATAATAATTATTCAGAACCAGAACAACTTGATCTATCTTCCTGTTTACATTTTAAATCTAAAATACTCTGTTTGCCTAAGCAGGATAAAGGAATTTTTCATTCTTGTTTCCATAATCATTCATTATGTACAGCAAGAATTGAAAAAGTAAAAACTTCCTTTGACTTAGTAACTTCAGTAGGAAAAAGGAAGGTTTGCTTTCAAGTTATGACTAGCACTGAAACAGTTAAAGCTTTTTTCCTATCCTGCACACAAACAGAAATCCTGAGTTGAGGTTTGTATTGTATAGAAGGAGACCTTACAGGAATTAGTATTAATGGAGTTAGAGTAAATTTAACCGATATGCTTATGCGAAATGTGGGTGTTCTTCCTATACAATATAATATATCTCAAGTAGATGAATTCCCATGGAAGGAATGGGCAGACATCATACAAAAGGATAAGGGTTTATTAATTGCTTTATCTGAAGAACTTCAAAAAGCAGAAATAATATTTAAACATGAACAGGGTAATCTGAAAGTGATAGAACATGAATGGTCTGAAATGTCAGCTAATTCATGGTGGTCAAATTTTAAAAAAAAAACTGTATCAGTTTGGGGAAATACCTCAGTGACAACTGCTGCCGGAAATATATTATTGCATCCTATAGTTATTATATTTATTATCATGATATTATGTATTTTATTTCAAATCTGTATTATGGTTAGAATGAAACGATTTTATAAATTGATTAAGGAAGAAATGAAAAAAGGTGAAAAAATTATGACAGGTATTTTTAGTCGGAAAATTACTGGCTTATCTGATCCTGTGATTGGCTGTGGTACATCTGGAGCAACTGATTCAAAATGTGTATGAAAGGGCCATAAATGGAGTGTGCGTGATTTAGTTAATATAATAAATTATATTCAGGGGGAATTGTAGAATAATTATATTAATTTGGCTTTATAATTAAGATCTGTATGTATGCAGTCTGAGTTCCCTTTTATGCTTTGACATTGAAAAAGCTCACTCAGCTCAGCATAAGACGAATCTTGAAATAGCTAGGTTGTGTGCGTGTTATTTTTTGTACCAGTTGTTCCCCATGTACAGGGTTAATGACTAAAGGTCAGTAGGTCAGTGGTTTCACAGATAAGAATATACTCAGAATATTTGTCATAGACTTTATTGTAAAGATCTTTTTATAAGTAAAAACATATATTATCTATAATATAGTTAGTTATTTGATATAGTTATTTAATTAGTTAGCTAGATTGAGTTTGTGTGAAGTAATATATATATTTCTATGTATCCAATTATAGTTTAATATGCATTTGTAAGGTTTGGTACCGAATTGCATTTCTGTAGCTTAAAGGATATCCATTACAAGAATTCGGCCATTTGGAAAGGTCATTCACCTTGAGTTTTTTATAAGAATCTGTTGTGTGTTACTGACAATCAAAGAAGCTTAAGAGACATGTCAGCTGTTGGCAAAGAGAATATTTAGAATAATCACGAATATGATCATTTCATATTTAGTTCTAGCCGTATATGGCTATGGCTATAGTCTCCTGACTAGTAGATTTGAAATAGTATAAAAACAGAGTGACACTTCACTGCAGTACACAACACATGTCCTTCACTCACACACACAGAAGGACTTCACTACTTTTTCACACACAAAGAAGAAGGACACACGCATCCTTACGCTGAAGAAGACATTTTGTTTACATTACGCCTATACACAGCCTACGTCACAAACAGCTGCTAGAGCAGACACCTCTCTGACATAGAGAAGTACAGACAGATCTGATACATCTCTTGAACTCTCTTGATACAAGTTTTTGTTCCTATTATCTTTTGTTTTACTACATCAAGCTGTAAGAAGAATTTAACTTTGTATATATTTTCAAGTTGTTGCCAAGTGTGACCAAATAAACTCACACTTTGTTTTAAGACAGTCTGGCTACTGAACTTTTGAACAAAACGCCTAACACACTGTTGACATAACACGTGTCTGAGAAGAGAAGGTTTTTACACCCTCTCTACATTTTTACATGGGTCATTTGTCCCTGTCGGAGGGCAGAGAGGAGGTTGGTGTCATTGTCGCAAACCACCAATCCTGCCTTAAGTTGGCATGGCATCAACCACCTCTGAACCTGCCCCTGCAGAGCTGACAGAACCTCTGCCCCAGTGTGGCTCCTGTCCCCCAAGCACACCAGCTCAAGCACCGCATGACATCTTTTGGCCTGCGTACTTGCGTAGCCCCTTGAACGGCTACGGAGCACCGCTGGTTCCGAGGACAAAGCACAGGAAGAGGCCATGGAGGAAGAAGAAGAGGAGGGGGTGGAGGAGAGAGGTGTGTCACAATCATTAGCATTTTGGAGGCGTGGTGGCGGAACAACCTCCAACACTACTGCACCTTGTCCTGCATCCTTCCCAGCTGCCAGCAGAGTCACCCAATGCACCTTACCGCCGACCGCCCTGTCCAGCGAGGCATGGACATTGCCTTCCACATGCCGGTAGAGAGCTGGAATCGCCTTCCGTGAGAAAAAGTGGCGTTTGGGTACCTGACACTGAGGAACCGCACATTCCACAAACTCACGGAAGGGGGCAGAGTCTACCAACTGAAAAGGCAGCAGTTGAAGTGCTAGCAATTTTGCCAAGCTAGCATTCAACCGCTGGGCATGTGGATGGCTGGGAGCAAACTTCTTTCGGCGATGCAGCAGCTGGGGCAGGGAAATTTGCCTGGTACAATCTGAAGTCGGTGTACCAAAAGCAGATTGCCCACAAGTACTTGGCTGTGACACACCTAATTCTACACCTTCATTCATCTCAGTGCAGGTCTCAGAGAGGACTGAAGGTATAGTGGGGTTGGAAATCTCAGCTGATGAGGAGCAAGGAGAGGTCCTCTTTGTTCTTTGGTGTGGGTCTTTTAGATACGCTTGCCAACGAACTGCATGATAGGTCAACATATGTCTGGTCAAGCATGTGGTACCCAAGCGGGAGATGATTTGGCCACGCGAGATACGCTTGAGACATATGTTGCAAATAGCAGCGGTGCCATCTGATGCACTCGTCTCAAAAAAGGCCCACACCAAAGAACTTTTTGAATAACGCGCAGAGACTGCAGCGCCCTGCACATGTGGAGCTTTGGGGTGTGATGCAGTCAATGTGCTGCCCTTAGGCTGGCCCCTGGAGGGCATCCTGCCTCGTTGGTGATGTGCTGCCTCCTCCTCCTCTCTCCTATCAGGCACCCACGTTGAGTCAGTGACCTCATCATCCCCTCCCTCCTCATCACTGGAGCAAACCTGGCAGTATGCTGCAGCAGGGGGAGCATGACTGCCAGATTGCTGTCCTTCTTGGGCACCCCCTCTGTCCGTGCTCATGTTACTGCCTTCATCGAGCTCAGTATCATCATCAGAGCCTTCCAAACACTGGGCATCCTCCTGGAGCATGTACCCAACACTGTGGTCAAACAGTTCGAGGGACTCCTCAGGAGGACATGGTGGGGCTAGGGAAGGAGTCACTGATGACATTGAGCCGAGGGAAGAGGCCGCTGCTTTGCCAGACAAAGTACTCTGGGCATGGGTGAGAGAGGATGAGTAGGATGAGGACGGCTTGGTCATCCACTCGACCAAGTCTTCCGCATGTTGCGGCTCAACACGGCCAGCTGCCGAAAAAAAGGCCAAGCGTGTCCCACGGCCACGTGCTGATGAGGATGCACCGTCTCCACGACCAGCACTAGACACAGAGCCTGCTTGCCCTCTCTTATTGGCTTGTGACTGTCTGCCTCTCCTTCTTGGCCTTCCAGACATACTAATGGCCTGTAGCTGTACTAAGCTGGGATATATATATATATATATATATATATATATATATATATGTACTGATACTGCAGCTAGCAAAATCAACTGCCTGCCTGTAGTATGAGAACACCACCAACCTTCTACAGGTATCTTTAGCTGAACACTGTGAGGTGGACGCACCCCACTAACTTGAAGGTTTAGCTGAACACTGTGAACAGGACGCACCCCACTAACTTGTAGGTTTAGCTGAACACTGTGAGCAGGACGCACCCCACTAACTTGTAGGTTTAGCTGAACACTGTGAGGTGGACGCACCCCACTAACTTGTAGGTTTAGCTGAACACTGTGAGCAGGACGCACCCCACTAACTTGTAGGTTTAGCTGAACACTGTGAGGTGGACGCACCCCACTAACTTGTAGGTTTTGCTGAACACTGTGAACAGGACGCACCCCACTAACTTGTAGGTTTAGCTGAACACTGTGAGCAGGACGCACCCCACTAACTTGTAGTTTTAGCTGAACACTGTGAGCAGGACGCACTGCACTAACTGTAAATAGTCTAGCTGCCTGACTGTGGTACTAATAGGATCAAAAGAACACCAGTAATTTTCTTCAGGTAGCTGTATATACTATAACAAGACAAGCCTGCCTGTCAGTAAGAAGATAACGGGAACGGATCTAGCTGAACACTGTGAGCAGGACGCACTGCACTAAACTTGTAGGTTTAGCTGAACACTGTGAGCAGGACGCACCCCACTAACTTGTAGGTTTAGCTGAACACTGTGAGCAGGACGCACTGCACTAACTGTAAATAGTCTAGCTGCCTGACTGTGGTACTAATAGGATCAAAAGAACACAAGCAATTTTCTTCAGGTAGCTGTATATACTGTAACAAGACAAGCCTGCCTGTCAGTAAGAAGATAGCAGGAACGGATCTAACTGAACACTGTGAGCAGGACGCACTGCACTAACTGTAAATAGTCTAGCTGCCTGACTGTGGTACTAATAGGATCAAAAGAACACCAGTAATTTTCTTCAGGTAGCTGTATATACTATAACAAGACAAGCCTGCCTGTCAGTAAGAAGATAACGGGAACGGATCTAGCTGAACACTGTGAGCAGGACGCACTGCACTAAACTTGTAGGTTTAGCTGAACACTGTGAGCAGGACGCACCCCACTAACTTGTAGGTTTAGCTGAACACTGTGATCAGGACACACCCCACTAACTTGTAGGTTTAGCTGAACACTGTGAGCAGGACGCACCCCACTAACTTGTAGGTTTAGCTGAACACTGTGAGCAGGATGCACCGCACTAACTTGTAGGTTTAGCTGAACACTGTGAGCAGGACGCACCCCACTAACTTGTAGGTTTAGCTGAACACTGTGAGCAGGACGCACCCCACTAACTTGTAGTTTTAGCTGAACACTGTGAGCAGGACGCACTGCACTAACTGTAAATAGTCTAGCTGCCTGACTGTGGTACTAATAGGATCAAAAGAACACCAGCAATTTTCTTCAGGTAGCTGTCTATACTGTAACAAGACAAGCCTGCCTGTCAGTAAGAAGATAACAGGAATGGATCTAGCTGAACACTGTGAGCAGGATGCACTGCACTAACTGTAAATAGTCTAGTTGCCTGACTGTGGTACTAATAGGATCAAAGAACACCAGTAATTTTCTTCAGGTAGCTGTAAATACTGTAACAAGACAAGCCTGCCTGTCAGTAGGAAGATAACAAGAACGGATCTAGCTAAACTGAATACAGTGTATATATATATATATGCAACACCTGGGATGCATATATATATATACACAATACACTGTAAGTGCAGCTAACTGACTGACTGTTCTGCCTAATCTATCTAACTCAAATCAAATGTCACTGTCTGTCTCTCTCTCTCTCTCTGAATGAACGCCGGAACACACACTACACAGGGCCGCTGTGCAGGCGGCCTTATATAGTGTGGGGTGTGTACTAAATCCCCTGAGCCATAATTGGCCAAAGCCTCCTTGGCTTTGGCCAATTACGGCTCTCTGTTCAGGCGGCGCTGTGATTGGCCAAGCATGCGGGTCATAGTGCATGCTTGGCCAATCATCAGCCAGCAATGCACTGCGATGCCGCAGTGAATTATGGGCCGTGACGCACCACACGAATTTGGCGCGAACGGCCCATATCGTTCGCAATTCGGCGAACAACCGAACAGCCGATGTTCGAGTCGAACATGGGTTCGACTCGAACATGAAGCTCATCCCTAATCTGCAGCCACCTACACCCAGCCACGTACAAGTCCATGGGTTTCTTGGGACTGTAATTGATCCCTTAAAGACTGCTGCTGATGCTGAGTGCCAGGTTCCACCTCCATGCTGACACAATCCTCCTCTTCCTCCTCTTCCTCATCCTCTTCCTGTGTGATTGGCGGGCACGCAGGAACACTATCTGTATAAAGGGGGCCTTGAGAGCTAAGGAAGTCCTCCTCTTCCTGCCTCTGTTCTGCCTCAAGTGCCCTGTCCATTATTCCACGCAGTGTGTGCTCCAACAGGTGGACAAGGGGGACAGTGTCACTGATGCATGCACTGTCACTGCTCCCCATCCTTGTGGCCTCCTCAAATGGTGACAGGACAGTGCATGCATCCCTGATCATGGCCCACTGGTGTGGGGAAAAAAAACAAGCTCCCCTGACCCTGCCCTGGTGCCATAGTCGCACAGGTACTCATTGATGGCCCTCTGCTGCATGTGCAGCTGCTGCAGCATGGCCAACGTTGAGTTCCACCTGGTGGGCATGTCACAGATTAAACAGTTCTTGGGCAGGTTAAATTCCTTTTGGAGGTCTGCCAGCCGAGCACTGGCATTATATGACCAGTGGAAATGCACACAGACTTTCCTGGCCTGCCTCAGGACATCCTGTAAGCCCGGGTACCTGCCCAAGAACTGCTGCACCACCAAGTTAAGGACGTGAGCCAAACAGGGCACATGGGTCATTCGTCCCTGTCGGAGGGTGGAGAGGAGGTTGGTGCCATTGTCGCAAACCACCATTCCTGCCCTAAGTTGGTGTGGCGTCAACCACTTCTGAACCTGCCCCTGCAGAGCTGACAAAACCTCTGCCCCAGTGTGGCTCCTGTCCCCCAAGCACACCAGCTCAAGCACCGCATGACATCTTTTGGCCTGCATACTTGAGTAGCCTCTTGAACGTCTACGGAGCACCGCTGGTTCCGAGGACAAAGCACAGGAAGAGGCCATGGAGGAAGAAGAAGAGGAGGGGGTGGAGGAGAGAGATGTGTCAGAATCATTAGTAGTGGCATTTTGGAGGCGTGGTGGTGGAACAACCTCCAACACTATTGCACCTTGTCCTGCATCCTTCCCAGCTGCCAGCAGAGTCACCCAATGCGTCGTGGAACTTAGGTAACGTCCCTGTCCATGCCTGCTGGACCATGAGTCAGCGGTAATATGCACCTTACCGCTGACCGCCCTGTCCAGCGAGGCATGGACATTGCCTTCCACATGCCGGTAGAGAGCCGGAATCGCCTTCCGTGAAAAAAAGTGGCGTTTGGGTACCTGCCACTGAGGAACCGCACATTCCACAAACTCACGGAAGGGGGCAGAGTCTACCAACTGAAAAGGTAGCAGTTGAAGTGTTAGCAATTTTGCCAAGCTAGCATTCAACCGCTGGGCATGTGGATGGCTGGGAGCGAACTTCTTTCGGCGGTGCAGCAGCTGGGGCAGGGAAATTTGCCTGGTACAATCTGACGTCGGTGTAACGAAAGCAGATTGCCCACAAGTACTTGGCTGTAACACACCTAATTCTATACCTTCATTCCTCTCAGTACAGGTCTCAGAGAGGACTGAAGGTATAGTGGGGTTGGAGATCTCAGCTGATGAGGAGCAAGGAGAGGTCCTCTTTGTTCTTTGGTGTGGGTCTTTTAGATATGCTTTCCAATGAACTGCAAGCAGGTCAACATAAGTCTGTCCTCCCCCCCCCAGGGACACCTGCTGGGAGCGAAGAGACACACCAGCTACTGGATGAATATATTGGTATATTGGGCAGCAGCATTATCAGATATGGCAGCCTCAATAAAGGTGATATCATAACGTGAAAGATTTATGTTCACCACAAAAAAGGGGTCATCTTTGGCAGGAACTACGCCACCTTAGGGGTGATGTGGTTTTCTTGCAGGAGACGCACTTCATGAAGGATTCCATTCCAAATATGCCCCTGCACTTGTTTAACCAGTGGTTTCATGCACCATCCCCGACTGCGAGAGCCAGGGGGGTAACAATAACCTTCAGAAAGACATGTCCAATGGTTGTAATAGCCTCACAAATAGACCCAGAGGGTCACTTTCTGCTTGTAAAAGGAAGACTACACAGCTTCTGCTATATATTTGCTTCAATATATGCACCAAATACCGGAACAGTCAATTTCCTTGTAAAGACTCTGAAGCTGTTGGAGAAATTTAGGGAGGGCTTTTTGATGTTGGGGGGGACTTTAACCTTACCCTAGATTCAAAGATAGATACGTCAACGGGCAAAACTCATATATCATTTAAAGCGTTAAAGCATCTAAAACAGCTCTTAAGCTCCCTTCACTTGGTGGATGGATGGCGGGTAACACATTATGGGAAAAGGGATTATAGTTTTTATTCCAAAATACATGATACTTATTCTCATCTAGATATTTTTTTGGTGGACCAGTTCTATCTTGAAAGGACCCGCTCTTTTACTATAAAGAGAAAGAATGAGAGGCTCCCATCATGCCACACAGAGCAAGGTGGTCTCATCCCCATACATAGGAACAAGGAAGTGGTAACACCCTTAATTGGGACTTTGAATAGACCACCCACTCAGAAGATCCATAAAAATTAAAACTTTAATAATGAAAAAATATAAAAAATCCACAAATGACAAATATGCACAGCATCAATTACATGGAATGTCATAAAAGTGTTATACAAAAAGTAGTATAAAATATGAATGCCCAGGTGCCCGGTATGAGATGTTCAAATACCTTCATCAGGGGTCAGGGGTTCAAACAATATTTAGCATTCAGATATATTCCAATATGATGGTTCCATGTGAGCAGGCATTGAGGACCAAATAGTCCATATTGGTATTCTATCAAACACAGGTTCAAAATATTATATATGTGTGTAGGGCACAGTCATAAGGTGCATAGTGTCAGCGACATCTATTGTGTGATGTCTGCCCATAGACTTCTCATTTGAAAAAGTGAGGCACCCAGTTGGTTGGGACTAGTAGTATGGGCTGAATAGCCCCGGAGTAAATGTCCGAATGTCCCACCACAAACATATCCTGTGGCTATAGCTGTGCGCCGTGTGCCGTGCGGTACCTGGATCAGTGCCTGAACTCCTGATGAAGGTATTTGAACATCTCATTCTGAGTGGGTGGTCTATTCAAAGTTCCAATTAAGGGGGTTACCACTTCTTTGTTTGCTCTTTTACTATAGAGCCAATAACTATTTCAGACCATGCCCCGATTACCGTGACTTTCCTTCCAATTTCTGCAGGCCACCTAGAACAAACTTGGCAGTTGAATGAATCTTTACTGGACAATAGGGATGAGCCGAACACCCCCCTGTTCGGTTTGCACCAGAACATGCAAACAGGAAAAAAATTCGTTCGAACACGCAAACACAGTTAAAGTCTATGGGACACGAACATGAATAATCAAAAGTGCTAATTTTAAAGGCTTATATGCAAGTTATTGTCATAAAAAGTGTTTGGGGACCTGGGTCCTGCCCCAGGGGACATGGATCAATGCAAAAAAAAGTTTTAAAAACTGCCGTTTTTTCAGGAGCAGTGATTTTAATAATGCTTAAAGTCAAACAATAAAAGTGTAATATCCCTTTAAATTTTGTAGCTGGGGGGTGTCTATAGTATGCCTGTAAAGGGGCGCATGTTTCCCGTGTTTAGAACAGTCTGACAGCAAAATGACATTTCGAAGGAAAAAACCCATTTAAAACTACTCGCGGCTATTGCATTGCCGACAATACACATAGAAGTTCATTGATAAAAACGGCATGGGAATTCCCCACAGGGGAACCCCGAACCAAAATTTAAAAAAAAAAATGACGTGGGAGTCCCCCTAAATTCCATACCAGGCCCTTCAGGTCTGGTATGGATATTAAGGGGAACCCCGGCCAAAATTTAAAAAAAAAAAGTTGTGGGGTTCCCCCTAAATTCCATACCAGACCCTTCAGGCCAGGGTTGTGGGGATGAGGCCCTTGTCCTCATCAACATGGGGACAAGGTGTTTTGGGGGGCTACCCCAAAGCACCCTCCCAATGTTGAGGGCATGTGGCCTGGTACGGTTCAGGAGGGGGGGGCGCACTCTCGTCCCCCCCTCTTTTCCTGTGGCCTGCCAGGTTGCGTGCTCGGATAAGGGTCTGGTATGGATTTTTGGGGCGGGGTTCCCCTTAAAATCCATACCAGACCTGAAGGGCCTGGTATGGAATTTAGGGGGACTCCCACGTCATTTTTTTTTTTTAATTTTGGTTCGGGGTTCCCCTGTGGAGAATTCCCATGCCGTTTTTATCAATGAACTTCTATGTGTATTGTCGGCAATGCAATAGCCGCGAGTAGTTTTAAATGGGTTTTTTCCTTCGAAATGTCATTTTGCTGTCAGACTGTTCTAAACACGGGAAACATGCGCCCCTTTACAGGCATACTATAGACACCCCCCAGCTACGAAATTTAAAGGGATATTACACTTTTATTGTTTGACTTTAAGCATTATTAAAATCACTGCTCCTGAAAAATGGCCGTTTTTAAAACTTTTTTTTGCATTGATCCATGTCCCCTGGGGCAGGACCCAGGTCCCCAAACACTTTTTATGACAATAACTTGCATATAAGCCTTTAAAATTAGCACTTTTGATTTCTCCCATAGACTTTTAAAGGGTGTTCCGTGGCATTCGAATTTGCCGCGAACACCCCAAATTGTTCGCTGTTCGGTGAACTTGCGAACAGTCAATGTTCGAGTCGAACATGAGTTTGACTCGAACTCGAAGCTCATCCCTACTGGACAATAATAAAGTGGTGGAGGATTTATCTTGTAAGATAAAAACATATTTTGAAACAAATATGCCTGGAGAAGTTTCTGAACAGGCTGTTTGGGAAGCCCACAAATCAGTGATTAGGGGGGAACTGATAGCACACGGGTCATGGATTAAAAAAGAGAAACAAAAAGAAATAGTAGATTTATTGAAAGAGATTAATGAATTAGAAATCAAACATAAAAGACACCTGGACCCAGCAGATTCCCCACAAATGGAGGACTTGAGACATAACTTAGCACAATGCCTAGACCGCAAAGCTAAAAACAAGCATAGATACTACGCGCATCGGTTTTATGAGCAGGGTAATAAATGTGGTCGGCTACTTGCTAGACAGCTTAAAAAAACAGCAAGAATCCAGGCATGTGCATAGTCTAATAGTCCAAAATAAAAAGATAGTGGAATCTCAAGCCATTGCAGCAGAATTTCATAAATATTATAAGGCTTTATAAAATATTCATACTGTTTCGCCGTGTGCGACGGGAGAACAGCATAAATTAGAAATTCGAGAGTATATAGAAGACTCAGCGCTGCCCTTGCTGCTGCCCACGGTAATTAAAGAAATAGACAGACCAATCTCTATCAATGAATTAAACAAAGTAATATCGAGTCTGCCGAAAGGTAAAAGCCCAGGACCAGATGGGCTCACCAATTTATATTATAAGAAATTTATTAATAGATTAGGAGGCCCGTTATGTAGCTACTTTAATTCAATTAATGCCTCCAATCCACTACCTCCAGAGGCCTTGTTGGCATACATAACAATACTTCCTAAACCAGGGAAAGATACCCAGCAGTGCATGAACTACAGACCCATCTCCTTGTTAAACTCAGACACTAAGGTATTAGCAAAAATTTTGGCTCTTCGGTTACAGGACCATATATTGAAGTTAGTTCACTCTGATCAGACAGGCTTTATGAAAGGTCCTGAGGCCAGAGATAATACCATTCGGGCATTACACACCCTTCATTGGATGCAACACGGCCCTGACAAGGCCCCAAGAGTGATACTGTCAATGGACGCCGAAAAGGCGTTTGACAGGGTGAACTGGGGATTCATGATGGAGGTGCTAAGGGGGATGGGTCTGGGGGAACGCATGATGGGCTGGGTTGCAGCATTATACGCGACACCGAGAGTTAAAGTAAATGGCACACTGTCTGATTATTTCCAAATATGTAATGGCACAAGACAAGGGTGACCATTATCCCCGCTGTTGTTCGCTATGATATTAGAACCATTTCTTTGCAAAGTGAGGGGAAATATTGAAATTCAGGGGGTACGGGTTGGACCAGTTGAATATAAAGTCTCGGCATATGCCAACGACTTATTATTCTATCATTCGTCACCACAGACATCACTGCCGGCTTTGATGGCAGAGGTTTCTAAGTTTGGAGATTTATTCAACCTTAAAATAAATTTTGAAAAGTCCGTACTGTTACCTAGTCATGTTCCCCTAGGGATGAAAATGATTTTGCAAAATTCTTACCCTTTTATTTGGAACAAAAACTCATTGGCATATTTGGAAATACATATTACAGCAGATCCTAAACTATTGTATGATTTCAACTATGGTTCTTTAATGAAGGGGGTAATGGGGGACCTGCAGAAATGGAGGGGCCAATTATTAACGTGGTTTGGAAGGGTCAGCGCCATAAAGATGAGTGTACTACCCAAAATAATTTATCTTTTCCACACAGTGCCAATTACACTCCCACAAAGTTTTTTAAAAACCTTACGAAAGGCCTTTATAGCATTTGTATAGAGTGATAAACATCCCAGATTGGCGTATGATATTTTATGTAGAGGCAAATTGGAAGGAGGAATGGGACTACCAGATGTAGCTAAATATTATAGAGCAATGTCTTTAGTACGGATCCTGAACTGGTGCCACGACTCCGCAAAGAAAATATGGGTCCCCCTAGAGCAGATAATGGCAGGCAGGAAGCTGGCCGGAATCCCGTGGATTCCGAATACAGACAGGGGTCTCTCAAAATGGATGTCACCATTAACAAAGAGCACACTCTTAATTTGGGAAATTAAATCAATCAGGAGACTACGCCCCTCGGATATCCCCCCTGACCCCATTGAAAGGGTACCCGTGGTTTCCTCCAGGGGAGGAGGTGGGACTTTTTGGAGTTTGGGGGAGGGATGGGGATACGACATGTGGCAAATTTGCCCCTCATGGAACCTTAACCCCCTGCGAGATCTGACATCAAAAATGGGGAGAATATCTATGGAGGAGTGGAGATACCATCAATTGGGGTGCTTTTTCAAGAGACTTAAACCCGGGACGAGACCAGTGAGTTCTCTTACTGCTTTCAAATCCATGTGTGTAAATTTACCCATTGAAAGACACTTGATGTCACAGATGTATAGAATGATTCTCGCGACAAAAAACCAAATGGTTCCATACTTTATTAGGGAATGGGAAGGAGAACTAGGTCATAATCTTACCACTGCACAAATTAATAAACTCATTAACTTGACGCACTCTACATCTATAAGCTCACAGATTCAAGAAATGTCATATCAATTTTTGACTAGGTGGTATTGGACCCCAATTAAGATAGCAAAGAGGTTCCCGACGGCAGACGCCAGATGTTGGAGAGGGTGCACCTTTCTCCACCTATGGTGGTCTTGCCCTAAGATTAAGCTGTTCTGGGAAGCAATCGCTTCTTGGGTTGAAAGGTTATCCCCCGGACCAATAGAGGTGACGCCCTGGAACTTTTTGTTTCATGGAACTTCAATGTCTGTTAGAAAGAATAGTGTTATTCCACACTTACTAAATGCTGCCAAATCATTAATACCTAGGCTATGGAAACAAACTAGAAGTCCAACCTTGGAGGACTGGAAGAAAGAGGTCAACTTAATAATGGAGGCCAAAAGATGGGTGAATGGAGTGAAAGACAAGAAAGATAAACATTGAAACATGGGCAAGATGGGTGCGCTGCTTGAAAGAGATTAGATAGAGTAATGAGCTAAAGAATAGTGTGGTCTCTGGGTTTGATCGAGAGTGTCCTGGGGGGGGGGGGGGAATATATATAAATTTGTTGATTTTTTTTTTTCCTCTCACAAGGATGGAATGTCTTTTTAATTTTGTGAATTTGGAAGGGAAGTGTGGAGCACAATGGAAACACTATATCTAGAGGAAGAAATGAGACAAGTGGGGGAGGGACCACTATTAGTTTTTTTTCACCGTTTTTTTTTTTTTGTATTTCTGAGTGGGGTTGAATACGGGGAAGGGATAAGGGGTGGGGAAATGGGAAGGGATAGAACACTTAGGTAGGAAGGGGGGCACAGAAGAGAAGGGATAGTTTGAATAGATATAGTAAAGGGAAGATGGTATATTTACTCACTGGCTATGAAGGATGTATGGCTCATAGAAGCCTCATATAGTTTTCTTTTTTCGTTTTTTTTTTTTTTTTTGGGATATTAAGGTTGATGCTTAAGAGTGATTTGAATTGGCTTAGTAGCCTCCTAAACAAGAATTTTTTGTACAGGCTGAGGTTTTTTTGTTTTTTTTTCTCACAGGGACGGAATGTCTTTTAAATTTTGTGGATTTGGAAGGGAAGTGTGGAGCATAATGGAAACACTATATCTAGAGGAAGAGATGAGACAAGTGGGGGAGGGAGCATTATTGGTGTAAGGGTGAGAGAAATAAGGAAAGGGGAAGGGGGAAGAAATTGTTTAAATTTTATTGGGATTTTTTTTTTTTTTTTGTGTTTGAAAGGGGGAAGAATCGTTAAGAATTGTTAATTGTTAAGATAAAATGTATTTATTTGGTTAAACTTGAATATTGTAGATTTAAAGTATGAAGTAATGTATATATTGGAAAATAAATACAAATTTGATAATAAAAAAACATATGTCTGGTCAAGCATGTGGTGCCCAAGCAGGAGATGTTTTGGCCGTGAGAGATACGCTTGAGACATATGTTGCAAATAGCAGCGGTGGGATCTGATGCACTCATCTCAAAAAAGGCCCACACCAAAAAACTTTTGGAATAACGCTCAGAGACAGCAGCACCCTGCACATGCGGAGCTTTGCAGTGTGATGCAGTCAGTGTGCTGCCCTTGGGCTGGCCCCTGGAGGGGATCCTGCCTCGTTGGTGATGTGCCTCCTCCTCCTCTCTCCTATCAGGCACCCACGTTGAGTCAGTGACCTCATCATCCCCTCCCTCCTCATCACCGGAGCAAACCTGGCAGTATGCTGCAGCAGGGGGAGCATGACTGCCAGATTGCTGTCCTTCTTGGGCACCCCCTCTGTCCGTGCTCACGTTACTGCCTTCTTCTAGCTCAGTATCATCATCAGAGCCTTCTAAACGCTGGGCATCCTCCTGAAGCATGTACCCAACACTGTGGTCAAAAAGTTCGAGAGACTCCTCAGGAGGACATGGTGGGGCTAGGGAAGGAGTCACTGATGCCATTGAGCCGAGGGAAGAGGCTGCGTTGGCAGCTGCTTTGCCAGACAAAGTACCCTGAGCATGGGTGAGAAAGGATGAGGAGGATGAGGACGGCTTGGTCATCCACTCCACCAAGTCTTCCATATGTTGCAGTTCAACACGGCCAGCTGCCGAAAAAAAGGCCAAGGGTGTGCCACGGCCACATGCTGATGAGTATGCACCGTCTCCACGACCAGCACTGTTTCCTCTAGACACAGAGCCTGCTTGCCCTCTTTTATTGGCTTGTGACTGTCTGCCTCTCCTTGTTGGCCTTCCAGACATACTAATGGCCTGCAGTGAGATGTAGCTGCACTAAGCTGGGATATATATATATATATATATATATATATATATATATATATATATATATATATATATATATATATATATATATAATATATATATATATATATATATATATATATATATATATATATATATATACTGATACTGCAGCTAGCAAAATCAACTGCCTGCCTGTAGTATGAGAACACCACCAATCTTCTACAGGTAGCTTTAGATGAACACTGTGCAGAGGTCATGTAATAAGAATATTCCTGCGCTACCCAATTGGAAAAAGAAAAGAAAACAAGAACTCAGAAAAATAGTAAAAACGCACGTATGTGACTGGACAGCTGCATGCACCAAAGCAAGGGTCAGACATAAGCCCAAAATCAAACTGAGGTATAAGGGGGGAGTTGCTGCGCTAACCAGAAGAAAGCTGTAAATCTCTGTCTGTGGTCAATTAATAAAATGACATAAAATCGCATAATAGCATAAATCGCATAAATAAGTGTTGGCACTAAAAAACATTCAAGTCTTAATAATCAGCATCATGTGTATGTGAAAAAAAAAGTGCATAAAAAATCCTTTTCAATTGGTATATACTAAATGACAAAAAAATTGCATGTAAAATCGCATAAATAAGTGTTGACACTAAAAACATATAAATCTAGATAATCATGTGTTGGTGCACAAAGGGACATAAACACTACTTCATGTGAATAATTCTAAATAAAAATACATAGAATAAATCAGAAATAACCATCAAAAACATATCCTTATAAATGGTGCAAAACATTCAAAGTGCCAGTGCTTAAAGGTGACCTAGATATCGCAAATAAAACACATCAATCCAACGCAATATGGATAATAAATAATATAAATAAATGTCCCAATAATAGTGATATAAAATATATTGTGCTGTCCTGCGAAACAAATGACCAATGACATGCCAGTAAGTGCAGCAAACTTAAAGTGCCAGTGTAAAAGTCATTGAAGGTGCAAAAGCAAGTTCTGGTGTATTCAACAAAACAACAGTGAGGTGTCTGGGATGCAATTCACTCAGTGTCCTCTTCATGCATAAAACACTAATGTAAGCAGTGGCCCCTTACCTAGCAGTGCTAGGTCAACCGCATGAATTGTAGCTAAAACGCCAGGTCCTGAGTCTCAATCGCGTCCCTATATCCACGCTTGACGGTGTTGGGTTATCCTAATGGCAGCTGATTACAAGTGGCTATGGTCCTATCAGGGGTCCTGGACCAGCGCGGATCCTAGCTCAGCCTCCACATCTCTGAAGAAGTCACGTGATCGGTGATGACACGCGTAGGGACGGAATAGGCTGTTTCACATTGCTAGACACAGAACGAGTTCGCTGCTCATAGGAGAGAGGTTTGCTCTGCATTGTTTTTATGTGAGTACATCTACTTAAAGATTTTTAATAAAGCATTACCTGGTTAATACATACTTCACTATCAAGTACCTTTGTCCTGCATATTCCTGTACATACATACCTGAGATGTGGAGGCTGATCTAGGATCCGCGCTGGTCCAGGACCCCTGATAGGACCATAGCCACTTGTAATCAGCTGCCATTAGGATAACCCAACACCGGCAAGCGTGGATATAGGGATGCGATTGAGGCTCAGGACCTGGCGTTTTAGCTACAATTCATGCGGTTGACCTAGCACTGCTAGGTAAGGGGCCACTGCTTACATTAGTGTTTTATGCACGAAGAGGACACTGAGTGAATTGCATCCCAGACACCTCATTGTTGTTTTGTTGAATACACCAGAACTTGCTTTTGCACCTTCAATTACTTTTACACTGGCACTTTAAGTTCGCTGCCCTTACTGGCATGTCATTGGTCATTTGTTTCGCAGGACAGCACAATATATTTTATATCACTATTATTGGGACATTTATTTATATTATTTATTATCCATATTGCGTTGGATTGATGTGTTTTATTTGCAATATCTAGATCACCTTTAAGCACAGGCACTTTATATGTTTTGCACCATTTATAAGGATATGTTTTTGATGGTTATTTCTGATTTATTCTATGTATTTTTATTTAGAATTATTCACATGAAGTAGTGTTTATGTCCCTTTGTGCACCAACACATGATTATCTAGATGTATATATTTTTAGTGTCAACACTTATTTATGCGATTTTACATGCGATTTTTTTGTCATTTAGTATATACCAATTGAAAAGGATTTTTTATGCACTTTTTTTCACATACACATGATGCTGATTATTAAGACTTGAATGTTTTTTAGTGCCAACACTTATTTATGCGATTTATGGTATTATGCGATTTTATGTCATTTTATTAATTGACCACAGACAGAGATTTACAGCTTTTTTTCTGGTTAGCGCAGCACCTCCCCCCTTATACTGTGCAGAGGTCGCATTACACTAACTTGTAGCTTTAGCTGAACACTGTGCAGAGGACGCACTACACCAAAGTTAAAATAATGTAGCTGCCTGCGGTAGTGATAGGATCAGGAAAACACCACCAACCTTCTACAGGTAGCTTTAGCTGAACACTAGACTAACGTCTAGTGTTGCGCTAGACTAACGTGTAAATAATGTAGCTGCCTGCGGTAGTGATAGGATCAGGAAAACACCACCAGCCTTCTACAGATAGCTTTAGCTGAACACTGTGCAGAGGTTGCACTACACTAACGTGTAAATAATGTAGCTGCCTGCGGTAGTGATAGGATCAGGAAAACACCACCAACCTTCTACAGATAGCTTTAGCTGAACACTGTGCAGAGGACGCACTATACTAACGTTAAAATAATGTAGCTGCCTGCGGTAGTGATAGGATCAGGAAAACACCACCAACCTTCTACAGGTAGCTTTAGCTGAACACTGTGCAGAGGTCGCACTACACTATTGTGTAAATAATAGAAGCACTGCTCTGGGATTGGATATACAGGTGCATATACTACCATATTCACTAGTATATATTATTTTTTTCTCTGTACATATTTGTGTATTGTTTGGGTTGTGACATGTTTATATTTATTTATTTGCTATTTGATACTTATATATATATATATTTCTTTCTATATGTATGGTGTTTGTATGTCTGTTGTTTTTAGGCTTGTACCCCCGCAAGGACAGCTCCCCTGAAGAAGCCCGACCTATGGGCTAAACATGTCGGGTTCCGTATGCTGTCCCTTTCTAACATCTTGTTAATAACACTGTACCTGTCTGTGTCCATTGATTTTATATATATCTGAGATATTTTCTGTTTTGTTCCTTTTGACAAGAAATAAAACAATAATATTTTTTATTGAATGCATCTGACATCATTTTTTGCACCCTCAAAATCCCCATCCTTTTTTCCTCTTTGAATTTCATTTTCATCTGGGGATCGGTGCCACTATATGACTGTGCCTTCCACAATCGATCATTTGTTTTTCTCCTGCTGGTGTTTTCATTACACCATTCACTGACCGTGGATCCAACAGCCATTTTCCCTTTTTTCAAAAATAGTCACATGTATTCTTTAAGTTATATTCATATCTTCTTGTCATATATGTGATCCTTTGATCTTCGCTATGTGTCTTGATCTATGTAAAATTCAGTTTCTCTATTAGTGACCTATTGTGACCTATTGGCCACTAATTATCCACATTGAGAAGCAAGAGGCTCAGACCCTCTCCAAGGAAGAATATTCCTTTGGTTTGAGGATACCTTCCCTCTTTTTTAGTAGACAGAGCGTTAGTTTCTATATTAAAGTTTACAATAAGTTGAAAAAAATTCTACTGTATGTAGTTTTGAAAGAATTAGTCAAAAAAATTCTTATTTTTCTTCTGCTTGTGTGTAAATCCTGGGCTATCACTATGGCCAAATTCTGTGGAGAGGACTGGGAGGGCCTTATGACAAAAATACATCTCTCACAGAGTTCTGTAGGGTCTAGGGAGGCAACCCTTGACAAATCTTTTGCTAAACTTCAGAGATCACTTGAAAAGAAGGTTAGGATTTTCTGGCACAAAAAAATACTTTGAGAAATACATTGAAAACCAGATTACCCCTTGGGGATTGAGGATTCAAATTTTTCCCAATCTCAAGAAGATAGATGACACAAATGGCAATCTAACCTACAGTCTTGTTCATCTGAAATTATGTCATTACTCTGTGCTCAGTATGATATTGAACTTAATGAGGTAGACGAAATCATCAATAAATGGTATGCTGAACATGTGTCTCTGTCTAACTTGCCCTCCTTCCTTGATAAGGAGCGTGAGCTGAGGGAACACATTGAGCAGTACACCATAGAAGTCATCAACAATAAGGAGATTAAATTCTCAAGAGACCAGTCAGCCCATGATAAATGGAATCAATCGACTCAACCTAGACAGCCAACCACAACTAAAAAACGTACGCAACCTAATACTAATGTACAACTACCTGATGACTGTTCTATCTCTCCTGCATCCTCTAGCCAATCCACCGTCTATAAAGACATTCAGAGTGAACGAGCATCCAAAAAATGGAAATGAGACTCAAAAGCGTCTTTCTCTGATAATATCACACTCGCACCGGTCACCTCGCAAGAACACGAGTCACTGGTAGTACGTCCCAAAACTTCACAAACACGTGCAAATACTCCTCACGAATCTACAAAAAACGCACGTGGCACTCGTGGACCTAAAACCACTGGCTCTTTGGGTTCTCTGTCTCTTCCTATTTCCTCCTCTTCCTCTATGGCACCTTCTATCAAACCTACTAAGGTAAGTGACTCGACCTTATTACTCACTAAGTCTGATCCCAAGTTGGCATCGATTTTTTTACCTCCAGGAACACAGGAACAACAATATCCGGTAAAACTGTGAGTTTTTCAAGTACAACCCCCAATATGCATAATCAATTTCAAATTTTGAACCTTTCTTCCCATACACTGACTTATGACGAAAACAATGTCCTTCAACTAGGATTAACATTCTGCCCAGATACCAATGTAGATCGCTTTGAGGTCATTAGGGATATACATTTATTTGCCCGTCGGCTTCTGTACAAAACTATCTACCATAAACCAGTTAGTGTAGAACATGTGGCCACTTCCACAGGCCTTAATAAACCTGACTATTCGAGAAATTCAAGCACTACATGAATTAACGGAACTCTGGGAGGAAGATGGAGAGTCAATTGACTCCCTTATAAATCCCCCCAGTCATACGGGAAATGTCCCCTGCCTCCATTTTTTCCCGTCCCCAGTTGTTTAAACCCAAATCGAGGAACTTCCCCAAATTGGGTAAGTGTCCGAATATTTGGGCGTTCGTTTTACAGACAACTAAAGTGGTGGAGGAGATGACGTGGTCGAGATCAGGTCCCAAAAATCTCTCCCCCCACTCAGGGAAGCCCTCACCAACCTACAAAATAACACTGAGATTATAATCAAGCCGGCCGATATGGGAGGTAATTTGGTTATAATGAACCGATTGGATTATGAACAGATGTGCCTACATATTTTACAGAACCGGGATTGGTACAGACCAATTTCCCGTACCATTGTTGATTCTTACTGTAGAGAATACAAGTGTATTATCACTGGGGCCCTTTCTAGGGGCCTCATAGATAAACCCACTTGGACATTTTTGAATGTACATGAACCTAAGATTGCCACATTCTACGCCTTACCAAAAGTTCACAAATCACTAACTCATCCTCCAGGCCGCCCAATCATTTCTGGCTGTGGCTGCCTGACTGAGAACGCCAGTAGCCTAATCAATACTTACCTTAGCCCGCAAGTTAAGGCACTATTCTCTTATGTACAGGACACAATCGACCTCATTAAAGTTCTAGAGGGCATCTCCATTCCAAAGGATGCCTGGCTAGTTACCATTGACGTCGAGAGCCTTTATAATATGATCCCGCACGAGAAGGGGCTTTCAGTAGTGGCCGAACACCTGCAGGAACGTGGCGAGGCTGCTGATTCATATAATAAATTTATACTCGAACTATTGAGGTTTGTCCTCACTAGGAAAGTGTTTGTCTTTGGTCTCTCCCACTACCTCCAGGTGCAGGGGGTAGCGATGGGCACACACTGTGCCCCATCGTATGCCAACCTGTACCTGGGGGGGTGGGAGAGAGACCTATTTTCCAGAGAGGATGTTGCGAGGTATTTAGAAAACGTATTAACGTTTCATCGATACATCGATGATATCCTGATTATCTGGTCAGGTACCCATGATGAGCTGCTTGAATTCATGGATATCTTGAGCAACAACACTTATAATCTTAAATTTACCATGTCCTGTGATAGGAAAATTGTGAATTTTTTGGATATTCAAATTTTCATAGAAAATGATGGCTCTCTGGGCACATCCCTGTTCAGAAAACCATCAGCCAGCAATGCTATTCTCCATGCCTCTAGTTCACATCCAAAGCCTTTGATTGACAGCATCCCCTACAACCAATACCTCAGGGTGAGGTGCAACTGTAGTAGGGATGGAGACTTTCAGAAGGAAGCTAAACTTTTGTACAATCGTCTGCGTGACAGGGGCTACTCCCACAGCACCTTAAAAAAGGCCTATAGTCGAGCCAAAGCCCCTGATAGAAACACGCTAATCCACAAGAAAAAAATAAAATCCTTTTCCAAAGTAGTAAGGATCATCACATCATATACCAAACAACACAAACAAGTTAAAAAAATCTTTAGCAAATACTGGCCCTTGTTGTTGGCCGACCCTATAGCATGTAAATATGTTGAGAACCAACCATTAATTACCTACAGATGTGCTCGGTCCTTGAAAGACCGTCTTACCTGAAGTCACTTCCAAATGTCTTCTCTGCCTACATCCACCACAGGAACATTTCCGTGTAAAAAATGCGACAAATGCCGCTTTATGTTGAACCATCATGAGATTAATTTGCCCAATGGCCAAATCCACAGGATTAAACATAGAATCACTTGCCAGACCCCTGGCATAGTATATTTGATGCAATGCACCTGCAAATGTTTCTATGTTGGTAAGACAAAACATATTTTTTCCAAAAGACTCAATGACCATATATCACTCATTCGTAAACGTAGAATGGAGACCCCAATCAGTCGCCATGTGGGATTATACCACGGCTTCAGATTGGATACCATCAAATTCATGGCATTGGAATGTATCCCTCTGGATATTAGAGGCGGTAGTAATGATTTAAAACTATTACAACTTGAGTCTCGGTGGATACATTTATTGAAAGCCACTGTTCACCCTGGTTTAAATGAAATACTGAGCTTTAAGCCCTTTCTCTAAAACCTCTCCTTCCATCCCTTATCTTTTCTTTCTCTTCCCTTTTTCCCCCCTTCCCTCCCCCCCCCCCCCTAAAAAAACCCTCCCTCCCCCTCCCTCCTTCCCTGCTCGTCCCTTCATCTTCTCTTTCCCCTTCCTCTGTCTATCCACTTTCATTTTTCTGTCTTCTTCTTCTCAATAGTACTTAATAGTACTTAATAGTCTAAACAAGTCACATTGTATGGCTAACATTATATTAGCGAGTTTCAGCACTGCAATGCTCACTGTTTTGTAAATGCACCTGCCTATCTTAAAAACCTCGGCATTGCTTGAACGCCCTTTTACATCCTGGGACCCACTCCCCCTTTCTCCCATTGGATTGGTGCCTGTCCCTGCCCTTGCATCCTCAGCCACACTTCAGCCTGAGCCTATGGTGGTCACATGGACGCCCAAGGGCGTTCCTGCCCACTGACAGGACGCCCGCTTCTCTGCACCACCCTGAGCACTCTGCACCTTTTCTCTCTGTTTATACAGAGAAGACTCTCCCCTCCTCTCTTGGTCACCGCTGGGGGGAGCCGTTCCGTTCCGCGGAGCGCACGGTCCTTAGGACCCGGCGACGACGGACGTAGTGATGAGGTGCAACAGTGCGCAGGCGTACTGTAGCTCTGCATCCGCTTCCGGTCCTCTTCGGACCGGATAGGGGGGATAAAAACGCTGCTGCCTCGGCGTTCATTCGCTGCCAGAGCCCCTTGGGACACGCTGTGCCACAGCGTACTCAAGGTAACCCATGTAGTTGTGCTCTTTGGATTTAAATATACACTTAGTCATCATGGCTGCCTGTCTGTCCTATTTATGACTACCCTGGCTCCCTCTGACCCTCCTGTCTGAGCATTATATTATTGCTCTGAACTATTGACTCCTTGTCATTTGAACAATTGATCCCTTGACCAACCTCTATTTTCATTATTCCCCCATTCTTTCTAGTACGGCTCTACCCCTTGCTCCTAGTGCTGTAAGGTGGCTCTACCAAGTCCCTCGGCGTTAAATCCCTCCAACGCTCATATTGTGAGTTTCTTTCTTCTCTTTTTATTCAATTAATTGGGGTTAGATTGTTCCATAGATTAAATATTCATTCAACTGAATGTTTATTTATACACTTATGTACATATATATGTGTATATATTTATGGATATATGATATCCCTACCTACATATAGATTCTTTTTTCTTTTTTATATACTATGTTTAGCTGGTCCTTTTGTCCCCTCTGTGGCCCCCAGCCGCTTGTGGCCTTGACTGTGAAAGTGGGCTGTGAGTGAGTGCAATGGAACTGCTGCCCTCTCACTTTGATTGATTCGGGATAGAAGCACTGCTCTGGGATTGGATATACAGGTGCATACACTACCATATTCACTAGTATATATTATTTTTTTCTCTGTACATATTTGTGTATTGTTTGGGTTGTGACATGTTTATATTTACTATTTGATACTTATATATATATTTCTTTCTATATGTATGGTGTGTGTATGTCTGTGCTTTTAGAAGGCTTGTACCCCCGCAAGGACAGCTCCCCTGAAGAAGCCCGACCTATGGGCGAAACATGTCGGGTTCCGTATGCTGTCCCTTTCTAACATCTTGTTAATAACACTGTACCTGCCTGTGTCCATTGATTTTATGTATATCTGAGATATTTTCTGTTTTGTTCCTTTTGACAAGAAATAAAACAATAATATTTTTTATTGAATGCATCTCAAATCATTTTTTGCACCCTCAAAATCCCCATCCTTTTTTCCTCTTTGAATTTCATTTTCATCTGGGGATCGGTGCCACTATATGACTGTGCCTTCCATGATCATTCATTTGTTTTTTTTGTGCACTACACTAACTTCTAGCTTTAGCTGAACACTGTTCAGAGGACGCACTACACTAACTTGTAGCTTTAGCTGAACACTGTGCAGAGGTTGCACTACACTAACTTGTAGCTTTAGCTGAACACTGTTCAGAGGATGCACTACACTAACTTGTAGCTTTAGCTGAACACTGTGCACTACACTAACTTGTAGCTTTAACTGAACACTGTTCAGAGGACGCACTACACTAACTTGTAGCTTTAATTGAACACTGTGCAGAGGTCGAACTACACTAACTTGTAGCTTTAGCTGAACATTGTGAGGAGGATGCATTACACTAACTTGTAGCTTTAGATGAACACTGTGAGGAGGACACACTACACTAACTTGTAGCTTTAGCTGAACACTGTGCACTTCACTAACTTGTAGCTTTAGCTGAACACTGTTCAGAGGATGCACTACACTAACATGTAGCTTTAGCTGAACACTGTGCAGAGGTCGCACTACACTAACTTGTAGCTTTGTAGCCACCCTGGCTTTGGCCAATTACAGCTCTCTCTACAGACGGTGCTGTGATTGACCAAGCATGTGGGTCATAGTGCATGCTTGGCCAATCATCAGCCAGCAATGCACTGCGATGCTGCAGTGAATTATGGGCCGTGATGCGCCACATGAATTTGGCACGAACGGCCCATATCGTTTGCAATTCAGCGAACGGGCGAACAGACGATGTTTGAGTCGAACATGGGTTCGACTCGAACACGAAGCTCATCCCTAGTGTCCAACAATATCGGAATGGATCTGTGAAATGAACGAAATTCAGTATATGGAAAAACAGATAAGAGAAGAAGGGTACATAATAAACCAAATGCCAGAAATATGGCATAAATGGGATGAGTTTTGGTTCTCAAAAGGAATGTTGGAATATTTATAAGGGGAGGGAACAGATAATGTTTTTTTTTTTTTTTTTTAAGTTGTATGAATGTATCAGGTGTATGGAATAGGTATTAGGGGACGATAGGAATAATAGAATTAGGGAAGAAGAGTGATAGTGATTAAGATTATTTATTTATCTACGGTTATTTATATGAAGATATTATTATATGTATTTTTGAAAGTGATATGATGTATAGATGTTAATGTTTACTTTTTTAAAAATTTAATAAAGAGAAAATTGATGACAATATTTAAAAAAGGTCCAATACAGTATCTTACAAAAGTGAGTACACCCCTCACATTTTTGTAAACCTTGTATGGCACACATTAATTTCTGCTAACTTCAGTAATATGCTATCCAAAAGGAGATACTAACTCAGAAAGTCATATGGAGTTTAATTGAGAAGCCCACATGTAACACATATTAACAACTTTAACTACATTAAGTAACTATATACTTATTAATATGACTGAGACTACACTAAACTAACTTAACAGGATATAAACAAATGTGTATTATTCCTCTAACTACTTAAATACTTGTCTAGTTTTGTCTTCTCATGACATTCTATACCAAGATACCTTTTATATCATTCTCATACACCAGAAACTTCTAGCAATACTCAGCTTTAGATGAAGAATCCTTTCAAATCAATTGTTCAAGGTCATTCACACATACTATATTTATTATGACTAATCATAAAACCAAATATGTTTTTCAAGCTTTCCATGAATATAATATAACACCTATAAGTGCGAATTATGGTTTGGGATAATATTCTAACAATCCCCCCTGAATTATGATTAATCATATTAAATTTAATTTAATACATTCAAAATATCATGCATATCACATATACACATCCTTGTATCAAATGATTGGACACAATATTCCTTAGAGCTGAAGCAGCTAGAAATAACTCTCCTTCTAAATGCTTTTCTCTTTACTTTTAACTCCACTTCGATCTATTTATTCAAAATCTTAAAATAATGGTATAGAATTTAAAAATGTATAACATAATGATGACTAGTTTCAATAATTATTATTAATAATAATAATAATAATAATAATAATAATAATAATAATAATAATAATAATAATAATTATTATTATTATTATTATTATTATTATTATTATTATTATTATTATTATTATTAAAATAAGTAATCAGTGCAATAATATAATTCCATATCTGTGCTCAAATAATATTTTAGCTCTTTGGAAATATACTTCACACTCTAAACTTGTCATAATGTTCCATTGTTCTTTTAAGAGTTATATGTTTCTTAAGTTATGAACAAAATATGTTCTACTAACTAGAATGATTGTGCAGTTGTAAACTAAAAATATTCAATATATGAATAAGGAAAAATAAATAAAAATAATAATGATAATCCTAACTTAATATGAACATTAATATCAGAATAGTTGGATAATCAAAAAATCTATATGTAGACAAATGTTTCAGTCCTAAATGATTTATCTATAGTAGATAGATACATTTTCTTCTGATTCATTTTTTCTTCATGATATGTCTTGTAAGCTTTCTTCTTCAAGTTCTGTTAGGTTAGAAAAACCTTGTTGAATAAGATTTTTGAATATTTTCTTTGCTCTTCATATGAGCTTGTTATCCTCCATATTTATTTGATTTTAGATGCCATTTCTGTAAAAGAGATGCAGTATCATTTCTCAGGCATAAAATATTTACATTAATTCTTGTATCTTTTTTTCAACAAATAATAAAACATTATGGAACAATAGCTTTGTGAATTTGTAAATGTGAAATAATACTATATTTTCCTTCAAAGAGAACTTCTGTATGACAATGTATTGTCCTTATCCTGTCTAAGATGCCATAAACTATAAAACATATGTACTGTGAAGTTTAGGTATGACAGGACGCAACACCTCCTTTTGGTCATGATACAAATCCTTGTTTTCACAAAGAAGGGTTTTGTATCACCCCAGAAATGACAATGGACTATGCCTTTGTTCTCATCTCTAAAAGATTAGAAAAATGCATAACTGTATTCTGTGTTGAAGCTCTTATCCTAGTGTTAGACTGTTCTGCAGTAACAAGTACTGGTTCAATATGTTTCTCAGTTCCTATGCTGGAAACCTGAGGTAAAGACTTCTCAGATACAGCTGTATAAATATGTGCTGGTGTACATTCTTAAAGATATCTTCCTTTTACATCTATCTGAATGTGTTTGGATGATAAAGCTCTGAACCATAGAGGATATGTTTTCCGACATTCTTTAAAACTATCTTTCTCAAAAATACCTTTTAGTGAGCAGTCAGGTGTCTGTACAATGATTTTGTTTGATTTTACTATGCTCTCGGTAGCTTTAATTGCATAGTAAACATTTCGCAGTTGCTTTATACCTGACTCAAAAGTTTTTTCCAAAAATGATAGAACTCTGGAGAAATAGGCAATTATTTTCTCTTTACCTTCTTGTAAGTGAGACAACATTACTGAGATGGCATTCTCAGATACATGAGTTTTCAAAACAAAATATGCTTCAGAACAAACCTCTATTGTACTTAATGCTGGAGTATTCTGCAAATCTTTTTTCAACACAAAAGCATTTTTCTCAATTGGACCCCATTGGTCAACTATATTACCTTTATTCTTTAAAAGCTTATATAGTGGATTAACTTTTTCTGCGAAACAGTGTACAAACTCTTTGCAATGATTTATTTTATGCAAAAATGTATGCAATGCCTTATGAGTTGGAGTTAGGATTGCAGTAATATCTCTAATGCCGCGTACACACAATCTGCGTTTATGACAACAAATGTTCGATGTGAGCTTGTTGTCGGAAATTCCGACCGTGTGTAGGATCCATCAGACATTTGCTGTCAGAATTTCCGACAACAGAGCTGGACCTCCAATTTTCCGACAACAAAATCTGTTGTCGTAAATTTAGAGCCTGTGTAGACAATTCCGATGCACCAAATTCCACACAATCAAGTACAAGGCGAAAGCTCGGTCTGGTAAAACTAGCATTCGTAATGGAGATAGCACATTCGTCACGCTGCAAATTTTTTAATCTTTTAATGCAGCGCATTCTCTTCTTCTTTATAATGCTAGAATAATGAAGTTTTGCTGCTGATATTCACACAGAGTTCTGACAAACTGATTTCTTTATTATTTCTCGTGATCTCCTGAATAATTTTTTTTTTCGCCAGAATAATGTTTTAAATTTTTTTCTATAGCGATCTCCTTTTTTTTTTTTTTATCAAGATCTCCCGATTTTTTTTATTAATGTTTTGTTTCTAGTGATCTCCATAATATTTTTGTCGTTTTGTGTGTCAAGTTACCACAACACCATTATTATCTTATATTTTTCACCTCAAGGAGATTGGTTGGTGTTGTTGTCCCTTGTTAATTTGACATTGTATTTTTGAAATGTACCTGCCTACACACAAACAAACTGTCCTCTTTGAAGTAAAACACATAGCCAAGTATTTGTGAAAAAATAGACGTGTATTAGGGGTCATAACAAAAAAAAGAGGAAGGCAATGCTGGATAAACTGTTGAAATCGGCAAAGCCTTTGTACCCCAGGGCAGACATCAATTATTTGACAGGCAAAATTTGTAGCCTGAGGAGTCCATTTAATAGGGAGCACAATTTGGCCCAGGACTCCGAGAGATCAGGAGCAGCAGCAGATGACATATATGTCCCGAGGCTGTGGTCTTACAACAAACAGACCAGACCGAACCCAGGCCATCACTCTTAAGACTTCCTTGCATACTTCCTTCCAGACTGTGGCTGTTGTGTTGGAGTTGTGGCAGGAGGTGGAGGAGGAGTATGGTCCAGCTCACATACGTTACTTTTTTTGTGAGTTCGCACATAACCCCCTTACTTAGAGCTGGATAGAGGACTTCCTCACAAATGAGGCCTTGTCCCACCTTCATTTCCTGCATTTTGCTGGCTGCCATGCAGGCATAGGCCTCTTGAAGATTGGGGGTGGTTCTGAGGGCTGCAGTAGCCTGCTGAATCAAAGAAAGCGCTGACTCCTCCACGTTACTCCCCTTCCTGGGCCTTTTTGTCGGAAGGCGGAGGGGAGGAACCTGCGATTTGGTCAGGCTACTGGACACGGCCACCTCCTGGCTGCCACTTTCCCTGGTCACCTGCTGGCTGCCACTTTCCACAGCCACCTCCTGGCTGCCACTTTCCCCCGCCACCTCCTGGCTGCCACTTTCCCCTGCCACCTCCTGGCTGCCACTTTCCATGGCCTTCTCCTGGCTGAGACTTTCCTGTGTATGAAAATGGTAGATAGTTTTAGGTTTTTGGTCATGACTGTTGCAAATTGAATGTTAACAAATAGAAAAGACTATCCTTCTTCAGCATTTTTCATTCTTGTCACAAACATTTTTGGCTACTACTGTCTATTGATATGTACACCACCTTGTTAAATCAGAATTTAGTGATCAATAATAGCATCTAGTTAACATCATTCCATTTGTGACAAGAAATGTGTTGAACAATGCTATACCTGGCTCAAGCTGGGCTCCTCCACTTCTTCCTGGGTGGAAGGCCCAGGTTGTACGTTGGAAGCCTCATCTGAGGTGGAAGGAAGTATGGAAGGAAGAGTGGAAGGAAGGGTTGAGAGTGATGGCCTGATTTCAGTCTGGTCTGACAAAAACCACAGTCTGTCGTAGTACCACAGCCTGGGGACATAAACATCATCTGCTGCTGCTCCTGATCTCATGGAATCCTGGACCGTCTTGCGCTCCCTATTATATGTGCTCCTCAGGCCACCAATTTTGCACTTCAAATAGGGGATGGTTGCCATGGAAATCACCGGCTTCACCAATTCCTGCAATTGATCCAGCGCTGCCTTCCTGTTGATTTTATTATTATAAAATGGGTGTTTCACCTGCCACAAACAGGGCAGCTCTCTGTATTTATCAATGAATTTGGGGAGGAAGTCATGATCGTTGAATCTATCCATTTTATCTGCAAGACACAACACAAAACAAACCCTAATGTCAGGCTAAACTCTCATAATCTTGTCCCAATATAGGCCTCAATCTCTAAGCAGTATAGGCCACTAACCACTGATGCCCCGAGTTAAAATTGTACCTTCGTTAGCACAATCGGCGCTTCCCCTACTCCGTCCTCTGCTCACAGATTGTATGTATGACGCATGCGTGTTACGCTTTATATACACTGCGCATGCGTGACCTTCTTTCTAGTAAATTCACCGCCCCTTCTCTTTCAGCGCAATGGGAGAGGTAATGGCGGAGACAGAGCAGGTGCATGAGAGTAGCAGCAACAACAAGCCACAAACTTCCCGATCCAGGACATTTAAGGCTTCAAATATGTCCTTTGTTAAGATGGTGGAGATGGTGGACATCTTGAAGAGGGCCAACTATGATGGGAAATATGGACCGTACAGAAACCCAAATGTGAGAAAGGCCAAAATCATGCGTAAAGTTGTGAAAAGTCTGCAGAAGTATTTTGGGGTACGACGATCCAAGGACCTCAAATTGAGGGAGCACGATCAGTACAGAAGAATCAAGAGAGTGCTGCAAAAAAAGTAAGTACTTTGTTGTGTGTTCCTATTACTATTATTACTCTTTTGTGCTGCTCCATGTGCTTTTCTTTGGCGTTTAAAATGGCAAGTTTCAGGTTTGTGGGCACAGTAATCGTTCGTAGTAAACATTGTTCTTCACCCACTAATATGATGTTTTTGGCAGATGCAGGTAAACTACATCTGTTCAGGCCTATTTGTATTAAAAGAAGTTTGTTGTCTAGATGTCTTTGTAACTAGAATGAAATGCAAACTTGATTCAGTGTAAGGAGAGGACACTCAGCAGCTGTTTACACATCTGCATGCAGGAGCACTAGTGTGGGACACCAGAACACCCTTTTTAGGATATCCCACACAGGTGTTCCAGTGGATACTAGGGGTGTCTCCATGTGGGAAACTTTACCAAAAAAGGTAAGTATTCCAACTTGAAGAAAGGGAAAAAATCATGTCTTCAGCTTGGAACTCAGAACAGACAATTGTACGACACTTCCAAGCAATGTTTCATATTACTATTTCTTGCCTCAAATATCTGTGTGCTAAGTATACCTTTTTTTAGTCACATAGGGGAGAAAAGATTCGGGACATCTGAGGACACCAGGGACCCCCAACCTCCTAAAAAAGGGGAAATCCTGATACCACAACCTGAGGATGTGGATTCATGATTTGGGCGAAATGGTGACCATAACAGGTGAGTGTCTGAGACCACAGCTTCAGGTAATAGATGTATGCCTGCATATTTATACTACATGGTGTGTTTTTTTTATTTTAGGTGATGTGGATGTTGTGGAAGAAGAAACTCATTTCACCAGTGCAAGTGCACACGTCCTCATTGGGGAGATCATGGTGTGCAATTGTGATTTAGAAAAGATAAAGGAAATCATCAATGATGTTCAACAAAAAAATGAAGAACATTAATGATGTTTTAGGCAGAATCTAAAAGACACAAAAATTGTACCGTTTTGGAATTTTTTATTTTAAATCAAGTTTTAAAGTATTATAAAAGCCAAATTTTGAACATGCACACAGTGGGGGTTATTTACGAAAGGCAAATCCACTTTGCACTGCAAGTGTACTTGAAAGTACACTGAAAGTGCACTTGGAAGTGCAGTCGCTCTACATCTAAGGGGTAGATCTGAAATGAATGGAAGCTCTGCTGATTTTATCATCCAATCATGTGCAAGCTAAAATGCTGTTTTTTATTTTCCTTGCCTGTCCCCCTCGGATCTACAGCGACTTTACTTCCAGTGCAGTGCAAAGTGGATTTTCCTTTAGTAAATAACCCCCAGTGTGTCAACATGTGCTATCTGCCATCAATGGATATCAATTTACGCGTTTTGTGGGTGCAACCCCTTCCTCGCAACTCAAGTAGGTGAGAGGAAGGGCAATGTGAAAGTGGAAACTCCTGCGCTGTCGGGGGGGGGGGGGCTATGCTAAAAGGACACTGCTGCAACACCTAAGTACTGATCCAAGGCAGGACAAATGGGACAAAAGTGGGGGAAGATGGTAGTTGCGCTGTGATGAAGGGGTTGGGGGGGAGGAAAGCTACAAAGATGACTAAAGTGGCAAAGTGAACTAAAAAAGCAGAAACTGGCCAATGCATGAATAGATCCTACATGCTAAAAGAACATGGTGGGGATGCAGTGCAGTGCAACGTAGCTGATCAACATGACATGTTGCGGGCAGACAAAGCCTAATATATAAAGGTAATCGTGAAACAGTGACTGCTTGAATATAGCAAAACAAAAATGCATATACTAACATAAATAGGCTGAATAATGACACAATGCAAAAAAAAAAAATAATAATGCAAGAAAAATATATGTGGGCTAGTGCCCCATTAGCAAAAACGTGCCAGATCCTGGTGAACTACAAGTGACAAATCCCTAGGACAAACATGAATATTAGTTCTATCATTCAGTCCAAAAAACAAAAACACGTGATGAGAAACACAAAACAAGTCCAATCGTGAAGGGAGGGGGGATCTTCAGTGAGGACATCTCCGTGTTTGCAAGCCGCTTACCTTACAGCTGTAAGGTGTACAGCCTGTGTTGCAAATGACCCGCAGGTGTAGACGTTCCGTGTATACAGGCAGTGACAATGATGAACATGCCAAGCGAAATATAAAAAATAAAAAGTATACAGCATGTAAAATAACTCTGCAACGACCACAGTGGAGGGGGGGCAAGACACACACAGGGGGAGGTTGCACTCACTTTCATGAAGTGAGTGTGGGCATCAATCCACGAGCGCCGAGCTCGTATGCCTCCAGGAGTGTCACCAATCTGGAATCTGTCCCCGTGCCTGGAAACTGGAATATGTCCCCGTGCCTCTCTCCTCAGTGTTCGTCAGGTAGAGTAGTGATGTACAGTGTGAGGGGGAAAGAGACGCACATAGCGTGATCCCATATAAAAGGTATATTTATTTAATAAAACAAGTCCAATCAACTTACATTTAAAACAATGCTGCAGTGTGTAGTAACTACGAACGCCGAGCTCGTCTCCTGTTGTTTGTCTGTGGCAGCGTCCCGTGCTCCAATCCTAATGCATATCGTCACGTCACGTGACTTCTTCAGAGGAACTACTGCCCTTAGCTCAGGGGAAACTACAAAGGACAGCTAGTTAAAAGATCGTCATACAAAGTGATATTAAAAACATCAAACTATGTGGGGATAATATCCTATTCACTTTATCCCAGAATATACCATAAAACTCATAGAGTTCAGGTAATTATTTTATTGGACTAAGATCATTCCTAATTAATTGAAAACAAAGAACATAACTTGAGTGACCTCTAGTGGTCCATCAACACATAACATAATAATTTTGGGCCTTAATACAGTAATTGATTGCCACTATAAGCCTAAAGCGGATGTGATCTCCCTAAAAAGAGATCAGTGCAGCTGGTAAGCTGCAGTTATTTCCCAGGTGGAGGAATCTTTCTATCCCAAATCACTTTTTCTGCGGTGTTTTCCTGTTTTAAGTCACAAATCAACCAGTGAAGGAAAGACATTTCATAAAAACATGAATACTTCGCGATCAACAGCAATATTTGTTTAGAGAATCTTTGTTGATATGAATTTTTCCAGGGACATTTTTTGACCATATTACGTGGATAATTTCTAATGCATTCATGCTCAAACATTGTGATGCAAGTGGTTTATCATTTTACTATAGTTCTATGAAGTTTTACATAGATTGGGAGTAAAAAGGTCCCCTATTTGATAGGGATATTTAATACATGTGGATAGATATCATTATTTTTATGGTCTCACAATGCACGGTTTTTCCCTTTGAAACAAGCAGTAAATTAAATGAAATATTAGTTCATTTTAAAATAAAAAAAATATTTTAAAAATGATTCACACATTTGCTGACATATCAATGGCCCCCTTACCTGCAAAGTACTAGAGATATTTTTGTCTGACTTCTCGGACACTTTGACTTCTTGGGGCAAGCCAGGATGGCCAGCTTCAAGTGCCATCAAGGTTGATTGATCAGAAAATCAGGCCCAACTGAGGCCACATAGTTTGTAGCATTTTTACGTAGAAAATTGTGCAGAATGCAGCAGGCAAGCACAATATGGTTGAGTTTATATTCCGCCATGTGGATTGATGTTAGAAATAGGCGGAACTGGCTGGCCATTATGCTGAAATCATTCTCCACCACTCTTCTTGCTTTGGCCAGCCAGTAGCTAAAAACCCTCTGGTCCGGGGTGAGGGTCCTCATGGGAAATTGCCTCATCAGATGTTCTCCTAGCCCAAACGCTTCATCAGCGATGAAAACAAATGGAAGACCAGCCATGTTGTCTTTCGCAGGTGGCAAGCCCAAGCTGCCATTCTGGAGCCGTCTGTGGAACTCCATCTGGGCAATGACTCCACCATCCGACATCCGGCCATTCTTCTCCACGTCCACATACAAAAACTCGTATGTCGCTGACACCACCACCAACATCACAATACTATTAAGACCCCTTATAATTCTAATAGTATGACCCCAAGTTGGGGGGTGGGACGATGTGGACATGCTTCCCATCAATTGCCCCTCCACAGTTAGGAAAGTCCCACTGCTGGGCAAACTGGGAGGCCACAGTCTGCCATTCCTGTGGGTTTGAAGGAAACTGTGGAGTCAAACAAGAAAAAAAATAATTAGTACTTTTGCACATAACATTGCAAGCAGATTAGACACAAACATTCTTGGCCAACATAATTATAACATTTATTGAAATGAGTATTTAAAGACAAATGTATACAGTTCACTTATCAGATTCCTCACCCCCTCTGATGGTCCATTGTAAACATTTTAGGGGGGGATATTTTGGACAGGTAACCCTCTCCACTTCATTGAGAGCTGAATGAATAAATAATGTGTGTTACTTTGGCCAGTCCCTCCTTACTTACACTATTGGCAGCCCACTGGACAGGTACGAAGTGTCATAATACAAAAATATGAATACACACTGTACAAATTGAAACACATTTTTACATTCTGCAATTACCTATCAAGATAATAGGAGAACAAAACTTTAAACAGTAGCATTTGAAAGTATTCAGGCAGGCCTTTTCACTACATGCTTTAGTGAATTCATCCATAAATCTGATCACAAAAGAGGTAGGTATAGGGTTGGCTAAGTCAGCAGATAGAGTATTGGTATCGGTTGACTTAGCGGTTGGGGGGAGGGAGGGTTCCAAATGAGTTTGGGCCCCCCAAAAAAAGCCTCTTGCACTCTGCCGGAATTTAAGGACAACATTAACATCTGTACACCTTTTAGGGGGTGTTTAGGGTAAAACACTACTATGGAGCTGACAAAATACATTGTTAAGCTACTAAGCTAGGTGTGTATGGGCCCAGGATAGTATGCTGGGGAGGTTAGTGAAGGCAAATATGCATGAAGGACAAAAAAGGAAGTTTAAAAGCTTCCAGCATGCATGAGGACAAAGGGGACATTAACACCATATTACAATCATGGTAATTAGGGAATGCTGAAATAAATCCAATAGATTAGCAAACATTAAATACATAGAATGTGATGTTAAAGGATAAAACTTACCTTAATACAGTCCTTCTGCAGGACCTGATTTATGGCAGAACAGGTCTCTGGAATAATGATCCCCAGAGCCTGGGGGGAATGCCTGTCGAGAGTTTGATGTCCTGCAGACTTCTCCTCATCGCCAAGTACCGCAAGGTGGCGACTAGCCTTTGTTCCGGAGTGATGGCTTCCCGCATGCAGGTGTCCTGCTTCGTAATATAAGGGGACAGCAAAGCCAACAGACGGTGAAAAATGGGGTCCGTCATCCGGAGATAATTCCTGAAATCATCAGGATTATTCTCCTGGATTCTCCTGGATCTCCAGCATGACCAATTCTCGCAAAGTCATATGCGAGAATTGGTCAAGCTGGAGCAACCAATTCTTCATCCATGAACTCCTTCTCCTCCTGTTCATGGACTGGGCTTGGGTCAAAGTAAGAACCCCAACACCAAGCCCCTGCATAGCACAAACTCTATGACGAGTATGTAACCGCAACATGGCTTGAAAACGGTCGGCTGGTCAGAATGAACTAACAGAACGCACTGAAAATCAGAAAGGCCTGAGAAGAACGACCTAAAAATCAGAAATGAGCAGATAAGAACGCACTAGAAAACAGATACAAACTGACTACACGCACTGAAAAACAGATGCGAACCCACAAGCACAAACTGAAAAGCAGTAAATAACTGAAAAGCAGTAACTAGCCGAAAAGTGCGAATCGTCTCTCACCAAACTTCTACTAACACGAGATTAGCAGAAGGAGCCCAAAGGGTGGCGCACTGGCTATTGAATTTCCCTTTTTTAGTGCCGTTGTACATATTGTACGTCAGCGCGTTCTTGGCGATCTGAATTTCTGACAACATTTGTGCGACCTTGTGTATGCAAAACAAGTTTGAGCCAACAGCCGTCGGAAAAAAATCCACGATTTGGTTGTCGGAAATTTCGATTGTCTGTACGCGGGATAACTGTTTCTTGCAGCAATTGTCTCTTTCCTTGACTAATTTGCATGTGAAGGTATTTAACCTGACTTTTCATCAGCTGAACTTTCGCCGTGTTTAATTTTAGACCTTCAGCTTGTAACATCATAAACAACTCAGACAAAAGAGCCATATGTTCATCAATATTCTGAGTAGTCAGCAAAATTGTATCCACATGCTGATAAATATAGTCTGGCCTAGAAAATTTTGAAAGTATTTTTGCTATAGTTTCATGAACTACACCATCAACAATACTTAGGCCAGGTAGTAATCGAGTGAACATATAAATCTCTTTTCTGAATGTGAACACAAGTTTGTATTGACAACTTTTAGTTAAAGGGGGACAAATGACTATTAGAGATTTCTAGTACAGAAAACACTTTGCCCTCAACATTCAAATTTAACTTTATGTTAGATTTATCAAGAAGAACTGGGTTATTTGTGATATGTTTATTCAGTGTCCTTAAGTCAACTGATAAAGAATATGAATTATCAGCTTTTTTGATAGTTTTTTAGTTTTTTTACCACTGATTTATCTTTCTTTACAATTCCAAGTTGTACAAACTCTTGAATAATGGCAGAAAGTGGACCAATTAATTCTAGTGGTAACTCGTACTGATTAAGGGGTTCTGGATCTTTTCCCTTAATATTCAATTCCGGATTTTTCAAAGTTCCAATCTAATTTTTAAACTTTGACCACAAACTTGGAAAACGTTGTACCACCTCCTTTAAAGCACAATTACCATCAATATCAGGCCACTTTTGTTCTGTAGACATATTGGTAATGGAACCAACATTGCTGTATACAGAGGGATCAATTAGCCCTGATTTGGGCCTAGATGGATCTTTCCAAATAATTTTATTAGCCAAATCAATCACCCACTTTTGTTTATTGATTACATCAATGCCAAGTATATTCTCTGCTTCGTGACAGACCCAAATGTTAATAGTAGTTTTCACTAATCCAGGTACTTCAAATGCTACATTAGATACCTGTCTAGCAATGGAATTATCTGTATTATTAAAACCCACAATATTATACATAGGAGAATTAGGTTTCACATTTATGTTTTCTCTGGTAAGGCTAATCTCAGATCCTATGTCAATTAGATAATTAATATTTTTACCATTCAGCAAACCTTGTATATATGTTCTACCATTCTCATGCAATATAATTGGTGCTGCATATTGTAATGGCAGAGAAATTGAATCTTGATTCTATTTTTGGCAATGGCAATAAATCCTCTCTTTCAGTGACAGCAGCTTTCGCCATGTTGTCTGAACTGCTGTTAACAGTCAAATTACTGATCTGTTTGACTTCAGTGGCATAAGGCAATTCAGTCAAAATGTTATCTTGACATAAAAAACAGGTTGTACAAAAGCTGATTTTTCATTCTCCATATCTTTAGTTTTTATTTATGAGTCTCTCTTAAATTTACAGCAATGTTTTCTCATATGGCCAGATCTATGACAGTAAAAGCACGTGATAGGCTCTTGTTGTCTCACTTGTATGCACCTGTCATCGTCGTTTTTGACATGTCTGTAGCCTGACTATTTTTGTCACATTGAATTATAGCTACCTCGTGTGTGAGATTGCTTTGATTTAATTGACTCCTAATTTTATCAATGAAGCTTACTATATCATTTAAATTTTGACATTCATTTTGTTTTTACTGACTTTCGTCATCAATAGCAGGTGAATAAATTTGTTTAGCAAAATTAACAGGAACCCACAACTGAAATATGTAATTGCGTTGATCATTTGACAGAAAAAAAAGATCCGCAAACATTTCAAATAAATCCCAATTAGAAAATACAGTTGCCTCAAAGTCATAAATAGGAAAATCTTTTAAAACTTTCCTAAGTTGATCATGTATTTGCAACTTTAGTTTTGCAGTTCTACATAATATGTTTTTATGTTTCATTTCTATTTCATCAGTAGCATCAACATTCTCCATTTCCGAACTTTCTGGAATATAAGAAGGTTGTGGCTTAAAGTTGGATTCAGTCTTTTTGTCATCTGTTCAAATTACAGCAATCTGTCTATCATTTTGTAACTCTGGCAAAATAATATTTTTAGATTCTAATTGTTCATTCTAATTGTTCATTCTCTATGTAATCACAAACAATCTTACAGTTTGGAAAACTAAAAGAATCTTGGAACACATTTTCATGTGTTCTGTACATTGTTAGTCTCTGTCTGATTTAGTATACACACATTTTTGGTAGGTAAAATATTAATAATCATGTAATTAAATATTCTTACTAATTTTAACACATTATTTATCTTTTTCCATAATTTGTAAATTTGCCTTTGTCAATCTGTGCATTAGCCTGTAAACATTATTTGTACATATATATCCATAGGTGACTGTCATTTGGATAAAAAGACACATCTTTAAACTCTAGCTTGCTTTCTCTAGCTATTTCATCAATAAATTCCATAACTTTTACTCACCGTCTTTAGAAGAATTTCTCATCTTCAACCATCTGTTACTGGACTGTTGTCCACATATGACACAACAGAAACGCCTCTTGGTTGTCAAAGTGTCTTCGTGTGAATATGTCTGTCATCTCTCCTAGTGTGTGTGTGTGTGTCTGTCTGTCTGACCTTCAATCTCCAAACATTGGCTTTATATGTTACATATGAATGTCATAACCTCACAAAAACTTAGAACCTTGTATGGCACACATTTATTTCTGCTAACTTCAGTAATATGCTATCCAAAAGGAGAAACTAACTTAGAGAGTCATATGGAGTTTGATTGACAAGCCCACATGTAACACTCTATACTTGAAGTAATGCACTGATCATGTAATGTCGTATAACCAAACATCTACTACTATAAACACATATTACCAACTTTAACTACATTAAGTAACTATATACTAATACTTATTAATAAGACTGAGACTACACTAAACTAACTTAACAGGATATAAACAAATATGTATTATTCCTCTAACTACATAAATACATGTCTATTTTTGTCTTCTCATGACATTCTATACCAAGATACCTTTTATGCCATTCTCATACACCAGAAACTTCTAGCAATACTCAGCTTTAGATGAAGAATCATATCAAATCAAGGTCATTCACACATACTATGTTTATTATGACTAATCATAAAATTGCAGAATGTTGAATTTGTTGAATGTTGAATTTGGAATAATATTCTAACAATTATCGCTCTCACTCTCTCATACTGGTCACTGGAAGTTCAACATGGCACCTCATGGCAAAGAACTCTCTGAGGATCTGGAAAAAAGATTTGTTGCTCTACATAAAGATTGGCTAGGCTATAAGAAGATTGCCAAGATTCTGAAACTGAGCTGCAGCACGATGGCCAAGACCATATAGCGGTTTAACAGGACAGGTTACACTCAAAACAGGCCTCACTATAGTCTACCAAAGAAGTTGAGTCCACAAGCTCAGCATCATATCCAGACATATGAGTGCTGCCTGCATTGTTGCAGAAGTTGAAGGGGTGGGGCGTCAGCCTGTCTGTGCTCAGATCCTATGCCACACACGGCATCAAATTGGTCTGCATGGCTGTCATCCCAGAAGGAAGCCTCTATTAAAAGATGATGCACAAGAAAGCCCGCAAACAGATTGCTGAAGACAAGAAGACTAAGGACATGGATTACTGGAACCATGTCCCGTGGTCTGATGAGACCAAGATAAACTTATTTGGTTCAGATGGTGTCAAGTGTGTGTGGCGGCAACCAGGGGAGGAGTACAAAGACAAGTGTGTCTTGCCTACAGTCAAGCACAGTGGTGGGAGTGTCATGGTCTGGGCCTGCATGAGTGCTGCCAGCACTGGGAAACTACAGTTCATTGAGGAAACCATGAATACCAACATGTACAGTGACATACTGAAGCAGAGCATGATCCCCTCCCTTTGGAGCCTCAGGGCAGAATTCTAACATGATAACGACCCCAAATATATCTCCAAGATGACCACTTCCTTGCTAAAGAAGCTGAGGGTAAGGGTGATGGATTGGCCAAGCATGTCTCCAGACCTAAACCTTATTGAGCATCTGTGGGGCATCCTCAAATGGAAGGTGGAGGAGTGCAAGGTCTCTAACATCCACCAGCTCCGTGATGTCATGGAGGAGTGGAAGAGGACTCCAGTGGCAACCTGTGAAGCTCTGGTGAACTCCATGTCCAAAAGGGTTAAGAAAATAATAATAAAAAATAATGGTGGCCACACAAAATATTGACAATTTGGGCCCAATTTAGACATTTTCACTTAGGGGTGTACTCACTTTTGTTGCCAGCGGTTTAGACATTAATGGCTGTGTGTTGAGTTATTTTGAGGGGACAGCAAATTTATGCTGCGTACAGACAGTCAGAATTTCCGACAACCAAACCGTGGATTTATTTCCAACGAATGTTGGCTGAAACTTGTCTTGCATACACACGGTCGCACAAATGTTTTTGGAAATTCTGATCGGCTAGAATGCACTGATGTACAACATGTACGACGGGACTAGAAAAAGGAAGTTCAATAGCCAGTGCGCCACCTTTTGGGCTCCTTCTGCTAATCTCATTTTGGTAGAAGTTTGGTGAGAGACTTTTCAGCCTCGTGCTTTTCTGATCGTTACTGGTCTTCAATTTGTGCTTGTGGGTCTGTATCTGGTTTTCAGTGTGTGTAGTCAGTTCGTATCTGTTTTTCAGTGCTTTTTCTAGTACGTATCTGATTTTCAGTGCGTTCTTGTCCGCTCGTTTCTGATTTTCAGCTCGTTCTTCTCAGGTGCTTTCTGATTTTCAGTGCGTTCTGTTCTGACTAGCTGACCGTTTTGAAGCCATGTTGTGGGTATGTACTCATCATAGAGCGGGAGCTTGGTGTTGGGGTCCTTACTTTGACCCAAGTCCAGTCCATGTTGCAGGAGATCCGTGAGAATAATCCTGATGATTTCTGGAATTATCTCCGGATGACGGACCCCATTTTTCACCGTCTGTTGGCTTTGCTGTCCCCTTATATTACGAAGCAGGACACCAGTATGCGACAAGCCATCACTCCCGAGCAGAGGCTCGTCACCACCTTGCAGTACTTGGCAACGGGGATAAGTCTGCAGGACATCAAGTTCTCGACAGGCATCTCCCCCCAGGCTCTGGGAATCATTATTTCAGAGACCTGTTCTGCCATCATTCATGTCCCGCAGAAGGACTATATTAGGGTAAGTTTTCTCCTTTAACATCACATTCCATGTATTTAATGTTTGCCAATATTGTATTTATTTCATCATTCCCTAATTACCATGATTATAATATGCTGTGAATGTCCCCTTTGTCCTCATGCATGCTGGAAGCTTTTAATGCTCCTTTTTTGTCCTTCATGCATATTTGCCTTCACTAACCTCCCCAGCATGCTATCCTGGGCCCATACACACCTACAGTAGGTTATCCTGATATTGTATTTCTAGCACGACCCCATCACGCTACATTCTCAAACTGTTGTTGCTACATGTAACTGCAGGGTGGTGCTGGACAAAAACCTTTGTGCGCATGTCAGCTTTTGTTCAGTCCTCCTCTGAGCCCCAGGTTCAATCCCAGCCATGGCCAATCTTTTTTCAAATCTAAAACATAAATTGTTCACAAAGTAGCTTTATTGTCTAATTGTTATAATTGCTGTTTTGTTTAATTGTTAATTGTTATTACTTACTGCAGTGTAACAGTACAGTACGGTACTGTATGTAGTCCTGTGTGTGAATGTTTCGCTACTGTATGTACCTGTACTCCTGCAGCCCTCCCTTGCCAGCTGAAGTCAGTGGGCATGGTACAGCACACATTGCACCCTGGCCAGGCTGCTCCGTGCTCTTACACAACTGCTGCCAAGCCCATTCACTGTGCAGTACATGTGTGCCGCTCCGCGCTCATGCACCCTTCAGCTGGGGCGGGACACCATTCAGCAATGCTATGAATTATGGTCTTTGTAGTTCTGCCATGCAGTAACCTGGTCATGGTCTTTGTGGTGGAGGGGCTGTTACCCTGTACAGTACTTGCTACAGTATACTGTACTAAATACTGTGCTCTCCTGTAGCATAATCTGGAGGCAGGCCCAAAGGATTATCATGCATATTCTTTGCTCTATGACTACTGTACTTGGAGGCAAAGCAGCATTGCAGCTACAGTACTCTTGCAGGTGCCTATTAAAATACTGTATTCGCTTTTATTTTATTTGTTGCACTTTTTTTAAAGGGGAGAGGGTGGTCTATGGCCAAGGCTATGGCAAGACAGACTGTAAGCGATAGACTGGAAGATACTGTACTATGCCTTACTGTTCAGGGTTTTGTTAAACTTTACCCATTCACTGTATTCTTACACATTTTTTTTTCTTTCAGAAACCATTCAGCCTGTTGCCCAGCACGCCCTGAAGTCAAGCGTGTTTATTTTGAATTTTTTTGGGGTGGTATGTGAATTTGTCACTTTTGTGTTCTAATTTTATTTATGTTTTTATTAGACAGATTTTATTATAGACTTATTTTTTGTATAGTAATTTTATTATTTTGTATTCATATTTTATAGACAGGTTTTATTTAGGTATTCTTTTTCTAAAAAAAGCAAGTAAAAGCTACATTTTAAAGATACCTGTACTTTAGAGTATTTGTGTTTTTTTATTTATGTTTAATGTGTACAGTATTTGGCGTAAAGTTTTCCACCTGACAACAGGTTCAGTACAGTACTCTGCCACTCGAAAGGTTTGCCTGTGCCCCCTGGTTTGGCTCATGCCATAAGCTGAAGGTTAGCCAATTTCAAATAGTAAGGTTGGCAAAGTTAAAAAATGCAGTACATGTTCTCTCATACTGTTCATACACTATTTTTATTTGACAGAGTCCAGCAAAAATAAACTGTACATATTGGGATGTTTAATTACAGTAGTACGACACTTGTACAGTATACTGTAGGTACAGTAGATTACAGTAGTACCACACCATCTCAATGGGAATCTTATCTGGCGATCTGTAAATTCAGTGATCATGTACAATACAGTAATTACATATTGGTTGCTGCACCACTCCTCTCAATTACCACCGGGAAGACCTTCTTTATGTGGTCAATTGTGTCACAGCAGATTTGAATGGTGAGAATGTCTCTCCAAAACTTTAGAATCCCATCAATCAGCTCCACCTTGTTTGTTGGTTTGTGTACCCTTTTGAGGTACCCCTTCAGATGTGCCCACACCATCTCAATGGGGTTCATATCCGGCGATCTGTAAACACAGTGAGCATACAGTACTGTAAGTACACAAGCAAAAAGGTTCAAATTGCAATCTTTGTACAGTGTCAAAAGTGGAAAATGACTGAGCATGTTTGTTAATAATTAAGTGTTGCACGTGTCTTTGGACTCTTAAAGTACAGTACTGTGTTTTGGGGACGGTTCACTACTGTATATACAGTAAGCACATGACACGTACAGTATGTTTAGCACTGTTAAAGCTCTTTGCATCCTAACCGTTGGAAGTCTATCCCTTGCTACACAGTTCTGTACTGTATGTTTTATATGTAATTCTCATCTAAAAATATTTGTAATAAATATTGGTTAAAAAATAAAAGTGGCAAATGAAACACAGAGACCAAATGTTCAAAATGTCAAAACAAATGGACAAAAATTAATTTGAAAAAATTGTAAAAAAAATTCTTACTCTGGGGGTGTCCGCAACCAGTTAACCCCATTACTGGACATAAATGGTGCAGCAAAGGAATGTTTCGGATCATTGTCCATTATCACACGGCATCCGTCTGGGTATACTTGCTTTAGGTATTGAACCAGCGCGTTTGTAACAATATGCTCTTTGAAAAATGCAGTGTCCATAATACCTGTGAGGACAGAATATGCACGACATTAAAGCAATCAAATAAAAAGATTAAGGGAGTTGTAATCGGGTTGTGGCAGCTGTACAGTACTGTACCTTCAAATAGCACTAATGGTCCGGGTCCAAACTTTGAGATGCCACCCCACACATGGATTTTAATGGGATGTTTTGGCTGCGGCTTATTAGACAGGTGTCCTTTTTTGCAGAAAGCCATTGTATTGAATCTCACAAGCAAAATCGTGGATTCATCGGTGAAAAGCATATGATGGAGATTTTCGCCTGTTTCCAACCAGAGCTTGGCGTGCGCCACCCGTTTCTGCTTGTTGATTTCTCTCGTCATTGGTGAAAACCTACGGTAACAATATACAGTACAGTAAAGAGGATTGTCATATTTTTTAAAAGCGTTTTTAAAAATCTACTGTACAGTAAGTGGGGTAACGGATTATACATTAGTTAGAATTAATATTAAAATATTCATACTTAGCTCGTCACCACTGCCAACCTAAAGCCCAACGGACTTTGAGAACAAGTCCTTTACACACGCTAATCCCATGTTCAGACATCAGCAACCTCTGTACTTGTGTAGCAGTCCGTTCATCATTCTCACGCATCAATGCATCAATATGCACAGACAGAACTCTGCAAAAAAAGAGGGGTGCTCAGGCTGGTTTCCTTGAATTCATGTTTTTGTTAAAAAAGAAAAAAGGAATGCTCAGCCACAGTGCCCCCACTCCCTGCATGAACAGTGGGAACAGAAACATTCAGCTGTGCCTGTCAAGCGAGTGACTATAGCCAGACAAAAGTTGCTTCCTTTATACACCAGACACCAATTCCCCACCCTCCCAAGAGGAAGGGTGGCAACTTTCAAACTGGGCCCTGGGCGCTGTGAGGCATTGGAAGCTGGGCAAAAACTGAAGGAGGGGTGAGGGGCTCTTCCCGTCCCGTGGCGGTGAGTTTCACTTTGAGCACCGCGGTGGACACTTCCTTGGGCTGTGTCTCGCACTATGGATTCTGGTACTTGTGGTTCAGAAAAAATTAACATAGAGATTGGTACTTACTTGTCAAGATGTTTGATGGCACGTTTTGTTGGATGTGCCTTGCCACTGGCGTGATATTGCATGACACTTAGAGATGCTTGTATATTCCACATCAGCAGCCATGACTGGATCTGTTTCATGCTATGCCAGCCAAGACACCTCTCCCGCATTTGTTTGCTTATGTCCTGGGAAATCATTTCAGATTACAACAAAAAGCAGTATGTACAAATCTGGGCAGATAGACGAGATACTGTAGAGCAATGGGAACTGTTACAGTAGGATGCTGCGCCTGTACAGTTCAGGTATTTGAAGGGAAACGTTGTCATGGTGTCAGACATGTCAGACATGATGTCGCCAGGACTTGCAGACACCTCCCAGACACCTGTCTCCCAACATGCCATGATTCTTTTAGAAACCAGAAGGTTTCTGATTTAGATTCAAACCCTTGCTTATCTGCCAGTTGTACATCACGTGTACAGTGTATTGGGATGCAAGCTGCTGATTTCTATGGAAAAATAGATACAGTTATGGAGCGGAGACGTATCGTGCCTTCAGCAGTTGATCGGCCTGTCTTGGGTAGACCACTTCCAGTCAAATACAACAGGAAGGTTGTAGAGAAAAACAAGGAAAATTTAAATCTGGTTCCTCAGCCCAAGAAACCGAGACGAGAGAAAAAGAAGAGTTCTGTTATTGCCACAGTTGTGGGTGAGTTACTGAACAGTTCATACAGTAATATTGTTGCTGAGTGAAAAAGACGAAAAAGACCCCCTAAGCGGGGCTTTAATGCAGCCAATGATAAAAAAGAGTAATAAGATAGTCAAATTGATTTATTGATACAAAAATTCTTAAATAAGATTGATGACTTCTGACATTGACTGAAACTGCCTTTCGGCAGTGGACTGTCCATACCTATTTGCAGGAGCCTTTCTTTCCTGTCCCTTTCATTTCCTTCCCTGCCCCACACTCATCCCCTCACTCCTTCCCTCCCCCCCCCTTTTCCTTTTTTTTTTTTTTTTTCCTGCACATCTATGGACCTGTCTATAGACCCCTATGCACATTTAGTTTATTTACTGCCAACTCAATACCTGCTCATTTACTTTGGGAATAAGAAATCCCTGTTACGTTCCTGTTTCCAACCCAGTACTATTGTTACTTGACTACAGGTGCAGTGCGGGCATTCCCCCTCCTCCCCCGGTCTTTTAAGGGGAGTTTCTGTGTGATCCCTTGTAAGGTGCGATGACTTGATGCTCGCTTCCCCGGGAGGGGGTAAGTTCACCGTCTGGAGGACGGAGAGGAGGGGGGGAGGTGCTGAGTTCCATACACCACGGCCAACCATCAGAAGCAACTTAATTGGTAAATATACAATACACAGAAATGTAACATGTACAAACATAAATGCCATGTATTTATTGTATACTATCATATGTATATTTTTTACCACTCTTTGACTGCTAATGTCACATTGAGTTGTATGTTGTTGGTTTTTCTAAAAATCTTGTGATATATGCTTACATTTCCACAGTTGTTAATCATCTGTCTCTGAAGAAGACCCCCCAGGGTCGAAACGTGTTAGGACATCAATAGTAAACTTGATCTTGTTGCTTTGGATATATTGTACTGTATATTGTTGCCGGCTTTTTAACAATTTGTTGTACCACAGTTCATGTCTTGACTTCCAATGTCAGAAGTCATCAATCTTATTAAATAATTTTTGTATCAATAAATCAATTTGACTATCTTATTACTCTTTTTTATCATTGGCTGCACTAAAGCCCCGCTTAAGGGGTCTTTTTCTTCTTTTTCCAATGCATCGTATGGGGTGCGCAGCCCTGCTATTTTTTGTCCTCTGAGTGTCCCCTTTTCTCCTTTTTTTGCTGAGTGAAAATGCATGTACTGTACTGCAATCTACTGTATCTGTAATTGGACTTACTATAGAGATACATTTGTATTCTGGTATATTTTGTATTCTGGTAACCTGTACTTTGTTCCTCCCTTCATAATTGCTGTAATTTTTTGCATGTTTCACTTTTTGAGAAAAAAAGGACAATGTGTCCTCTAAAATCTAATGTTTTTAGAATGTTGTAATTGTGGTTTGTGGGAAATAGAAACATACAGTTTTAGAAATGAAGAAAGCATTATTACTACTAAACCCAACACCTAAATTCCATGGACTCCACGCTGCACCTGAAATCCATGCTCTGTTGGTTCCATCAGAAGTGCCTGCATGTAATGTAACCCCTGCACAGCCAGCGACACTTGAAGTGGACGACCTGCCTGCGCTTTCTGCAGCACCTGCATCCGAAGTGCCTGTGCGCACTGTAACCCCTGCACAGCCAGCAACACTTGAAGTAGACGACCTGCCTACGGTTTCTGCAGCACCTGCATCCGAAGTGCCTTTGCGCACTGTAACCCCTGCACAGCCAGCAACACTTGAAGTTGACAAAGTCCCTGCATCTGAAGTAAAAAGGATTCCTGGACTTCAAAAGAGAAGGCATTTTTTGAAACAGGGAGTTGACAGACAGCAAAATAGTGAACACCTTATGCATATCAAGCGGCTGGAACGTCAGGTGCGCTTACTGCGTAAAACACTGGAGGAAGCAGTGGAGTGCGTACTGCAGCTTCACACTGGACAGGAAGAACTTAAGTCTGGACAGGAAGAACTCAAGGCTGGGCAAGAGAGGCTGGAGCAGGAGTTTGCGAACACTCAGTTGCACAGAATTAGCCTGATGGATTTGCAAGAGATGGGTGGCGATTCACAGATTCCTCTTTCTCCTATTTTGCAAATACCTACAGATGCTGACGATCGGAGACATCTCACTGCACCTATGACACCACCAATGTATGACAAAGTTACTGCTGTGGCACCCTTGGATTCTATGACGACCCCAGTCAGAAGCAATTGTAGCCCACTGTCGTTGACATCTGTCACACCCTTGGATTGCATGACCACCCTAGTCAGAAGCAATCCAAGCCCAGTGTCCTTCACATCTGTCACACCCTTGGATTCTATGACCACCCCAGTCAGAAGCTATCCAAGCCCAGTGTCCTTGACATACCCAAAAGCAAGCGCTACAGGCAGCAGGCTATCGTCGGTGACAAGGAGTACAAAGACCATGTTTCGATTACCAGACTGTGCCTCCCAGCCATAACTGAAGAGGATACAGCCCTTATAGTCCTACATTCGGTCAACAAACCGGTGAATATGGCTTGGCTTGTTTTGAAACATTTAATCTCATGGGAGCAATATCTGCAGTGAACCAAGTGGGTTAATTTTGATGGTGATAATCACAAACCGGGAATCCTGGGAAATCTGAAAGCAACCATTCACAACTTTGTCCACAAAAGATTCCAAGGGGACAATGTATAAGCTTGTATGGACAAAGTTAATTAACTCCTCAGGATGTCACAAGAATGCCCTTGGTCAAAGTTGGAATAAAGACACTTGAGTTACAGTGTTAAATAATATCATGTACAGTAGTTAATGTGCTGTAGACACTGCAAATATACATTATGGAGGTTATTTAAGAAAGGCAAATCCACTTTGCACTACAAGTGCAAAGTGCACTTGAAATTGCACTGAAAGTGCACTTGGAAGTGCAGTCGTTGTAAATCTGAGGGGTAGATCTGAAATGAGGGGAAGCTCTGCTGATTTTATTATCCAATCATGTGCAAGCTAAAATGCTGTTTTTTTATTTTCCTTGCATGTCCCCCTCGGATCTACAGCGACTGCACTTCCAAGTGCATATTCAGTGCAATTTCAAGTGCACTTTGCACTTGTAGTTTGCACTTGTAGTGCAAAGTGGATTTGCCTTTTGTAAATAACCCCCTATATGTGAAAAAAACTATTGCCTTTTTTGTTTGGTTGAACTAAAGTAGAATATTGTGCACTGTACCTTTTTGTTGTGCTGTTGGTGTGGGTGGGAGGAGGGACACCTTTCCATGCTAGACAACCTTGTGGACTGCCTACAGTAACAGACTGCCTAGGGCTGAATCTTTTTTCCTTTTTCTCACAGCTCTGGCTCAGCAAGCTTAAATTACAGCTCCCCTCCCTCTCGCTCTGTCCACATTGCAACCTTGGGAGCTGAGGAGGGAAGAGAATGAGTGCCATGGGTGGTGCCTGTAAACTGGCCCAACACCCCAACTGGCCGAGTTGTTACGTGGGGGTGGGGGGTTAAGTATGTTTCCTACAGTATGTCTATGGTACATTTAATGTAGTCTTTCTACCATATCTATTGCCTACAATAGTTATCTGCGGTGCTGTCTTAAATGCAGCTGGCGCTTTTTTGACGGCAGAACCTCCTGGCAAGGAACAAAACATTACACAAAATACACATTTAACAGAATAAATAAACACAGATACTGTAAAGTATTTCTAAACTGTGCCTTTTATTATTGTATTTCACAATGATTGGATTTCTCCAAAAAAACAAAAAAAAGCGGCACTTGGGGCGGAAAGGCGATCGTACTGCGCACCAGGGTGAATGGTTTCTGAAAAGCAGTACTGCTGTACATAGCGGAGCCCCACCCACCTAGAGTACCCCGTGGGAGACAAGTGCTGGACTACAGTACATAGCGGAGGCCCACCCACCTAGAGTACCCCGTGGGAGGCACACGCAGGACCACATACAGTACAGTACTGTACTGTAGTAGAGCCTCACCCACCTCCCACGCGCCGCGCGCCACGCGACCAGGCACCTGCGGGAGTACAGTAGCTGCATCGCTGCTTTGCCTCTAAGTACTGTAGTCATAGAATGAAGAATATGCATGAGAATCCTGCACGTCATTTCCCCAACATCTGCAGGCCGGGATCATGTGCTGTAAGACAGCCCGTGCTGAAATGGGCGGTACTGCACGTGCTGTGGTTTAAATACTGCACAGTAGCGGAATGAATCATACAAAAAAGTGCTCTGCTGAGAGATGCCGGTACTGTCCAAATCAATTTTACCATACAGCATGCTTGGTGCATGCATGAAAGGACCCTGAAACAGCATTGAGATATTTGATAAGATACTGTATGTTAAAATATCTGTAAAAAAAATGGAAGTGTACAGTACAGGCGCTAAATTCTGCAGGCATGATTTGCATACAATTGCATTTACAATACTCTATTTAATATGCATATATTATTAGACATTTAAAATATACAGTAACACATATCAAATACATACAGTACAGTACTGTACTCGAATATACTCTATTAAAAAAAGACAATAAAAGAAAAGTTAACTGGGGAATCAAACTCTGGGCGTTAAAGGCTGACACACAGCCGCTGGACCACCTAGTTTTGCTGAATCACACGCCCTTATTTAGCCACAGTAGTAGTGCGATGACCCACAAGATGAATTGTCATGAGCCAAAGGGCGCATAAAGACAAATAGAAAACAAAGCGTGCACGACACCTAGTGGTGAAAGTGATTTAGGCAGGAATCTGGAGGAAAAAAAACAATGAATGAGCAACAGAGCTCGGCGCTGGCTCGCGCGACGGGGCTCTAAGGGGGTCAATCTGGCTGATACAGAGCTGATTTTTTTAACAATCTCACGGTCACCTACTGTAACCTAGTCACTTAACAATGTATTTTGTAGCTCCATTGTACTGCTTACCCTAAACACCCCGCTAAAATGTGATCAAATGTTATTTTTGTCCTTAAATTCAGGCATAGTGTAAGAGGCTTTTTTGGGGGGGCCCAAACTCATTTGGAACCTTCCCTCCCCGCCAACCGCTAAGTCAACTGATACCAATACTCTATCTGCTGTCTTTGCAAAACCCATACACACTATACCTACCTCTTTTGTGTTCATATTTATGGATGAATTCACAAAAGCATGTAGTGAAAGGTCCTGCCTGAATACTTTCAAATAGTACTGTTTAAAGTTTTGTTCTCCTATTATCTTGATAGGTAATTGCAGAATGTAAAAATGTGCTTCAATTTGTACAGTGTGTATTTATATTTTTGTATTATGACACTTCTTACCTGTCCAGTGGGCTGCCAATAGTGTAAGTAAGGAGGGGCTGGCTAAAGTAATACACATTATGTATGCATTCAGCTCTCAATGAAGTGGAGAGGGTTACTTGTCCTGTTTTTGTCTTTAAATACTCCTTTAAATAAATGTTTTATACTTATGTTGGCCAAAAATGTTTGTGTCTAATCTGCTTGCAATGTTATGTGCAAAAGTACTAATTAATTTTTTTTTGTTTCACTCCACAGTTTCCTTCAACACCACAGGAATGGCAGAGTGTGGCTTCCCAATTTGCCCAGTGGTGGGACTTTCCAAACTGAAAAGGGGCAATTGATGGGAAACGCGTCCACATCGTCCCACCCCCCAACTTGGGGTCATGCTATTATAATTACAAGGGGTTTAATAGTATAGTGATGTTGGCGGTGGTGTCGGCGACATACGAGTTTCTCTATGTGGACGTGGGGAAGAATGGCTGGATGTTGGATGGTGGAGTCATCGCCCAGACCGAGTTCTACAGATGGGTCCAGAGTGGTGGTTTGGGCTTGCCACCTGCAGAAGACAAGGTGGCTGGTCTTCCGTTCATCTTTGTCGCTGATGAAGCATTTGGGCTGGGTGATCACCTGATGCGGCCATTCCCGATGAGGCCCCTCACCCCGGACCAGAGGGTTTTTAACTACTAGCTGGCAAGAGCCAGAAGAGTGGTGGAGAATGCTTTCAGGATAATGGCCAGCTGGTTCCACCTATTCCTGATGCCAATCAACATGGCGGAATATAAACTAAACCATATAATACTTCATGCTGCATTCTACACAACTTTCTCAGGAGAAATGCTACAAACTATGTGTCCTCAGTTGGGCCTGAGGCCAGATTTCCAGAACAAACAACAACCCTGACAGCGCTTAAAGCTGGCTGCCCTGGCTTGCCCCCCCAAAGTGCCCCCAAGGTCCGTCAAAAATATATGGAATACTTTGCGGGTAGGGGGGCCATTGATATGTCAGCAAATGTTGGATAAATCTTTTTAAAATAAAATTTTTGGTTAAAATGAAATAATATTTCATTTGATTTACTGCTTGTGTTTCTTTTAGCTGTCTTCTAGGTTCTCCAATGGGCTTTTCTTTTTGTCCATTTTCTTCAATAGTGCAAACGTAATTTAGTTGATACATGAGGTGACAATTTCTTCTTCAGCTAACTATTATGTTGTGGATCTGCTACACACACAATGTTTTTTGTTGTTAATGTATGTAATGCATTAATGATAAAAAAACACATCCTTTTTCCAGCCCCAGGAATTAATAGTTTTGAGTCCCCAAACTGGCCTGATTGGGGCAAATTTTAGAGCACTGTGAAGGTAATTTACTAAAGGCAAATCCACTGTCACTGTAAACACCAAATTACTACAAAAACTGGTATTGAGTATTGAAAGAAGAAGCCACACTTTGTTGAGTAGAAAACATTTTACTCAAAGCACATTCACATGTACATTAGAAAAGGGTTTTTGAACAAACCAACATAATTGTTGTATAACATTTTTAGGTTTGACAGTACAAATAGCCTTTTTTGGGTTAAACAGGCATGTTTAAAACCATAAACATACACAACTCAATAACTTACAAAGTTTAACTTTGACAAAGTGAAGGCAATATCAGACATTAGTATGTCCAAACTGTGTTGATATTGCCTTCATAAGATGGGGTGATGTCAACCCTGTAAAAGCCAAATTTTGAAGATGCACACACATTGGGAGTCAAAATGTGGATTTCCCTCCTGATCCCATGCCTAATATCAACATGTGCTAGCTCCCATCATGGGGGATCAATGGACATGTTTCAGGGGTGCAACCCCTTCCTCTCATCTACTTTAGTTGCAAGGAAGGGGTTGCACCCACAAAACAGGTACCTTGATATCCCTTGATGGCAGATAGCACATGTTGACACACTGGGGGTTATTTACGAAAGGCAAATCCACTTTGCACTACAAGTGCACTGCTAGTGCACTTGGAAGTGCATCCGCTGTAAATCTGAGGGGGACATGCAAGGACAATAAAAAACAGCATATTCGCTTGCACATGATTGGATGATAAAATCAGCAGAGTATAAGAAGAACAATTTAAAAGAAGCGATTATGGGACTTAAATGAGGTGTGTGTCTCTGCAAATAAAGAATATTAGCCTATTGATTGTAACCAATCCCCAAAGGGTAGTCCCTATAATGAACAAAACAAAATATTTCTTGTGTACAATATAGGCACGATATAAACATATTCGATGCACAATAGTCACATATTTAATGTTTATACATAGAAGGACATGATTGGTACAAACAACAATAATAAAGAAATAATGTACATAATTGGTAATAATAAATATAAACAACATGGTAAGATGAATTCATAATAAGACACGCTGTAAACCTGGCACCCTTGAGTATGGACGCAACGCGTTTCATGACGTTTAAAGCCAATCATCAGAAGTAGGATGCTAAAAAGTAAGTAAGAATAGAAAATAAATAAATAAATGAGTAAATTGACCTACGTCAGACATCTATATAGTACAATAGGCTCTCTAGTTGGAAAAAAGAGATTAAATATAGTGATAGTACTAACCTACAGAGTATCCAATGGGTATATACCCATTGCTACTGTGTTTGGATGAACATAGCCTAGATACTATTATGTACATTATTTCTTTATTATTGTTGTTTGTACCAATCATGTCCTTCTATGTATAAACATTAAATATGTGACTATTGTGCATCGAATATGTTTATATCGTGCCTATATTGTACACAAGCAATATTTTGTTTTGTTCATTATAGGGACTACCCTTTGGGGATTGGTTACAATCAATAGGCTAATATTCTTTATTTGCAGAGACACACACCTCATTTAAGTCCCATAATCGCTTCTTTTAAATTGTTCTTCTTATAATGTCCAAGGGATGGAGGCGTGTCTCTGCTCTGTTATGTCTGGGCTAACGTGGGTCACATCTCGGTTTTTTCAATTTTTTCAAGTGTATTTAGGGTGGAAGACACCCATTCCTTTATGTGACCCTTTGTGCCCAATATATCCTTTTTAGTTTTATTATCAATTTTATCCATACATATCCATAGACGCTTATTCTATTTCTAACATAGGTTTTTTCAAAATCAGCAGAGCTTCCCCTCATTTCAGATCTACCCCTCAGATTTACAGCGACTGCACTTCCAAGTGCACTTGCAGTGCACTTGTAGTGCAAAGTGGATTTGCCTTTCGTAAATAACCCCCTCTGTGTGCAACCTCAAAATGTTTAAAATGTGTGAAAAAAAGAAAAATACAAACTAGAATAATTTTCAGGTGTTTTAGATTCTGCCTAAAACATCAATGATGTTTTTGAGTCTTTTTTTCCACATCATTGATGTCTTCCTTGATCTTCTGTAAATCACAATTGCACACCATGATCTCACCAATGAGGACGTGTGCACTTGCACTTGTAAAATGAGATTCTTCTTCCACAACATCCACATCACCTAAAATAAAAAAAAACACACCATATCTTATAAATATGCAGGCATACATCTATTACCTGAAGCCGAGGTCTCAGACACTCAACTGTTGTGGTCACTATTTCGCCCACTTCATAACCCTCTCCTTCCTCCACACCCTGAGGTTGTGGTGTGCTAAGTTCCCCTTCTTTCGGAGGTTGAGGGTCCCTGGTGACCTCAGACGTACCGAGTCTTTTCTCCTCTATGTGAATTAAAAAATAGGTATACTTAGCACACAGATATTTGAGGCCAGAAAAAGGAATATGAAGTGTCATACAATTGTCTGTTTTGGCAGAGTTCCAAGCTGAAAACATGATTTTTTCCCTTTCTTAAAGCTGAAATAATTACCTTTTTTGTGCAAGTTTCACACATGGAGACACCCCTAGTATCCACTGGAGCACCTGTGTGGGACACCCTAAAAAGTTTGTTCTGGTGTCCCACACTAGTGCTCCTGCGTCCAGATGTGTAAACAGCTGCTGAGTGTCCTCTCCTTACACTGAATCAAGTTTGCATTTCATTCTAGTTACAAACACATCTAGACAACAATGTAACAAACTTCTTTTAATACAAATAGGCATGAACAAATGTAGTTAACCTGAATCTGCCAAAAACATCGCATTAGTGGGCGAACGAACGATGTTTACTGCGAACGATTACTGTGCCCACGAACCTGAAACTTGCCATTTTAAACTGTACAACAGTAAAGAAAAGCACATGGAGCAGCACAAACGTAATAATAATAATAGGTACACACGACAAAATATTTACTTTTTTGCAGCACTCTCTTGATTCTTCTTTACTGATCCTGCTCCCTCAATTTGAGGTCTGACCATCATTTCCCCAGTTGATCCTTGAATCATCGTACCCCAAAATTCTTCTGCAGACTTTTCACAACTTTCGCCACGATCTTGGCCTTTCTCACATTTGGGTTTGGGTAGGGTCCATGCTTCCCATCATAGTCGGCCCTCTTCAAGATGTCCACCATCTCCACCATCTCTACAAAGGACATATTTGAGGCCTTAAATCTCCTGGATCGGGACGTTTGTGGCTCCAGGCTTTCATCGTCCCCCTCATTGTTGCTCTCCTCTGCATGCACCTGCTCTTTCTTCGCCATGTGCTCTCCCACTGAAAGAGAAGGGGCGGGGAATACACTAGAAAGAAGGTCAGGGGCGGGTGGAGTTTCACTCCTGTGCAGTGTATATAAAGTGTGCATCGTACGTATGATCTGTGAACTGAGGACGGAGTAGCCTAGGCGCCGATCGTGATAACGAAGGTACAATTTGAACTAGGGGCATCAGTGGTCTATACTGCTTCTAGATTGAGGCCTATATTGGTACAAGATTAGGAGAGTTTAGCCTGACATTAGGGTTTGTCTTGTGTTGTGTCTTGCAGAGAAAATGGATCGATTCAATGATCACGACTTCTTCCCCCAATTCATTAATATGTACAGAGAGCTGCCCTGTCTGTGACAGGTGAAACACCCCTTTTATACTAATAAAAGAAAGAGGCAGGCAGCGCTGGATCAATTGCTGGAATTGGTGAAGCCGCAGATTCCCACAGAAAACATCAACTATTTGAAGGCCAAAATTGGTGGCCTGAGGAGCACATATAATAGGGATCGCAAGAAGGTCCAGGGTTCCATGAGATCAGGAGCAGCAGCAGATGACGCTTATGTCCCCAGTCTCTGGTACTACAACAGACTGTGTTTTTTGTCAGACCAGACTGAAATCAAGCCAATACTCTGTCAGGGCTGGGATCAGACCTTCCTTCTCTGAGCTGGCCGCTCAGCTGTCGGCTAATTGCTAGCTCCCATCTCTCTCCACAGTTACCCAGCTGTTGTTGATTCTGCTCGTCAGTCCTACCTACTTAAAGTCGCCCAGCTCACTTGATCTCTGCCTTCGCTTTTGTCAACATCACAGAGACTTTCTCCGGCGTTCCTGTTGAAGACTTGCTCGGCTGACGTTCCTTCTGGCTCCTGATCCTGCTTGCTGTACTACTACGTTTATCTCTGGCTCTCTGACATTTGCTTGGCTGACTACCTGATCCGGTTACAGAACTCTGGCTTGTTTTGACTACGCTTACTCTGTTTACCTTATTATTATTATTAAACAAGTGTGATTTAACTATACTTTTGTCTTGTTCTGATTCATGGTTCCTGATAGTAGGCGAAGGCCATGAATTCAGAAAATACAGTCAATCCACTTGTTGGTAATATTTTTTCCATATTGGATGAGCAAGATCACCACATGGGTCAGTTTGCCATAGCGTTACAAACGCTCCTGAGTCACACGGCTCACCTGGAAACTCCCACTGTGGCTCCTCCAATGAGCTGAACCTGAGTTGCAGGCCGTCCCTGCTGCTGCGCCAGTCTCTGTGCAGGCACCCACCTCGATTATTACCTCTATAAGAGGTATGTCTGGTTCCGCTCCACTTCCCCAGCGAATTAGGGGCGATCCAGTTCAATGCAGAGGGTTTCTCAACCAGGTTGAGATTTACTTTGAGATGCTACTCCAGGCATTTCTCACGGACAGAAGCAAAGTAAGTTTTATGATATCTTTGCTTTCTGAGAGAGCCTTGGCCTGGGTAAACCCTCTATGGGAGACACAAAAACCTGTTGTCTTGAGTTACCCTGACTTTGTGGCCTCCTTTAAAAGGGTATTTGACGTTCCCGCACGCTCCACTTCTGCTGCCAAGTGCCTCGTGTCCATCAAGCAGAATACGAGAATACAAGAACTGTTGCCGACTACACCATTGAATTCTGTACTCTGGCAGCAGAGGTTGCTTGGATCAATGAGGCCCTTGTGGCTGCTTTTTCTCATGGTCTCTCGGATTCCATCAAGGATGAGATAGCAGCCCGAGATATACCCAGTGAGCTGGAGAGGCTGATCACGTTTGCCATCCTCATTGACTCCAGACTCAGAGAAAGACTCTCTTTTAATGAGCGCTTGCGTAAGCCTCCTGTACGTTTGCCTCCGAGCTTTGCAGTCCCACCTGTGCCTCCCTCACCTCCCATGCCCCCTGGTACCGAGTCGGTCAGTGAAGATGAACCCATGCACTTGGGCTTCACGCATCTCTCTACAGATGAGAGAGCCTTTAGGAGGAGGGAGAGATTGTGCCTTTATTGCGGCTAGGCAGGTCACTTTTTGAAGTCTTGTCCTACCTGTCTAGGGAACACCCCAACCTTGAGGTCCTGTCATGGGCAGACCTTAGGTGGCGTTGTTTCATCCCCAGTTATCCAGAAGGATAAGCCCCTGGGTTGTCACCCTTTCTTGGACTGAGTCGTCCATCGAGATACAGGCTCTAATCGACCCTGGGGCTGCAGGCCTGTTCATTGATGCTGCCTTTGTATCGCAGCACTCAATTCCACTGCATCTGCATGACACTCCACTTGCCATTGAGGCTCTTGACGGGAGTCCTCTACAGCCTGCCCATGTGACTCATGAGACAGTTCCATTGTCCATGGCCGTAGGGGCTCTTCACCATGAGATAATCCAATTCCAAGTTATTTCCTCACCCAGGTTTCTGCTGGTTATTGGTTATCCTTGGTTACAGAGGCACAACCCCTCTTTTGATTGGCTCCATGCTGAGGTTCTCTCCTGGTCACCACAATGCAGTGAGACATGCTTCCAGAAGGTAGCCAAGGTCCTGTGCACCTCTTCACTCTTCTCCCTGCCGGAGGAGTACCGCGATTTTAGCAATGTCTTTGACAAAGGTCAAGCTGGTAGCTTGCCTCCTCAGTGGCCTTATGATTGCGCAATTGACCTTCAACCTGGTGCCATACCCCCTCATGGCCGGGTTTACCCCTTGTCAGTCTGGGATAATAAGGCCATGGATTAGTATGTTGCAGACACACTTTCTCAAGGTTTCATTCACAAATCATCGTCTCCTGCTGGTGTTGGTTTCTTCTTTGTGAAGAAGAAGAGCGGTGAACTGAGACCTTGTATTGATTATAGGGGTCTCAATCATTTCATGATTAAGAATGCCTACCCGATTCCATTGATTACAGAGTTATTTGACTGCCTCAAGGGAGCAACGGTTTTCACAAAGCTTTATTTGAGAGGGGCATACAATCTTGTGTGGATTAAGGAGGGCGACGAGTGGAAAACTGCGTTTAATACCAGAACAGGCCATTATGAATACCTCGTAATGCCTTTTGGCCTTTGTAATGCCCCGGCAGTTTTCCAGGAATTTATTAATGATGTCCTCCAAGATTTGTTGCAGTTATGTGTGGTGGTTTATCTCGATGATATCCTCATATTTTCCAAATCCCTGGAGAGCCACCACACAGATGTCTGTTGTGTGCTTCAGAAACTAAGAGAAAACAATCTCTATTGTAAACTGGAGAAGTGCGAGTTCCATCGTGAACAGGTTAAATTCCTGGGCTATGTCATTTCCACTGCTGGTTTTTCGATGGACCCAGAGAAACTTTCGGCAGTCCTACAGTGGCCCCAACCTGTGGGTTTAAGTCCTCTGCAGCGTTTCCTGGGCTTTGCCAACTTTGCCAATTATTATTATTATTATTATTATTATTATTTTTATTATCTCTGGCTCTCTGACATTTGCTTGGCTGCCTACCCGATCTGGTTACTAAACTCTGGCTTGTTTTGACTACAATTACTCTGTTTACCTTATTATTATTATTATTATTATTGTGATTTAACTATACTTCTGTCTCGGTCTGATTCATGGTTTCTGATACACTCTCAACCCTTCCTTCCACACTTCCTTCCACTCTTCCTTCCACCTCATATGAGGCTTCAGAAGTCCAACCTGGGTCTTCCACCCAGGAAGAAGATGTGGAGGAGCCCAGATTGAGTCAGGTATAGCATTGTTTAACATATTTCTAAAAATTGTGTTTGATAAACAATAAACTAAAAATGTGTCCCATTTTTATACACAAGAAAGCCTCAGCCAGGAGGAGGCTGTGGAAAGTGGCAGCCAGGAGGTGGCAGGGGAAAGTGGCAGCCAGGAGGTGGCCCAGTAGCCTGACCGAATCCAAGGTTCCTTCCTTCTGCCTTCCAACAAAAAGTACCAGGAAGGGGAGGAACGTGGAGGAGTCAGCGCTTTCTTTGATTCGGGAGGCTACTGCGGCCCTCAGAACTACCCCCAATATTCAAGAGGCCTATACCTACAAGGTAGCCAGCAAAATGCAAGAAATGGAGGTGGGCCAATGCCTCTTTTGTGAGGAAGTGATCTATCTGGCGCTAAATAAGGGGTTGAGGGGCAAACTCACAAGCAAAACTCACCTGTGTGAGTTGGACCATCCTCCTCCTCCTCCACCTCCTGCCACAACTCCAACACAAGAGCCACAGCCTGGAAGCAAGCGTGGAAGGAAGCGTGGAAGGAAGACAAGAGAGTGATGGCCTGGGTTTAGTCTGGTCTGACAAAAGATGCAGGCTATTGTAAGACCACAGCCTCAGAACATATATGTCATCTGCTGCTGCTCCTGATTTCTCTGAGTCCTGTACCAGATTGTGCTCCCTATTAAATGGACTCCTCAGGCTACCAATTTTGCCTGTCAAATAATTGATGTCTGCCCTGGGGTACAAAGGCTTTGCCAATTTCACCAGTTTATCCAGCATTGCCTTCCTCTTTATTTTGTTATGACCCCTAAAAATGCCTAGTTTATTTTCACAAATACTTGGCTATGTGTTTTAGTTCAAAAAGGACAATTTGTGAGTAGGCAGGTACATTTCAAAAAAACAATGTCAAATTAACAAGGGACACCAACCAATCTCTTTGAGGTTAAAAAATACAAAATAATAATGGTGTTGTGGTAACTTGACACATAAAACGATGTTACGAGTTCTAATGTTAAGAGTAAAGTATATGATATTAAAGAATTTATCACCTGTGGAACAGTGGGAGTGGTCTATTTGCTCATTTGCCCATGCGGTTTACAGTATATTGGGAGGACAACCCGCGCTCTTAATATCAGAATAGGAGAACATCTGAGCAATATTAGAAGAGGTTTTTTAGGACACAGTGTGTCAAAACATTTTAGAACACACCATAATAGAAACACAACTCTTCTTAAAGTAATAGCAATAGAAAAGTACACACCCCACTGGAGAGGAAGCAATTTAAGAAGGTTTATCTCTCGTCGTGAAACTAGGTGGATATATGACCTCCAGTGTTATAATCCCCTAGGACTCAATGTAGAATGGGACACTAATTGCTTCATTGATAATAGATAAATAAAGAATTTCTTATTTTTAGTCATATATCCTATATTCAGATATTTACTCTCTGGTAGACCTTATTAATTTGATTTTTGTGATATTAAAGCGGGGTTCCACCCAAATTTTAAACATTATCTCTATGCATTCTCTTCCTTGCCTAGATGCTGACATGCTGTGTAAAAAAATTTAAATCGCTGTAATTACCTTTTTTTTTCTAATCTTCTTAGCACTTCCTGGTTTTCCTCCCATGGGAGTAGGCGTGTTTCTAGCCTTACCCAAGACCTCCCACAGTCCCCTGGGAGCTAGTCTCAGGCTTCCCAGCATGCATTGTGCAACAGCATCATCACAACATCTCGGTGAATGCTGGGAGCACAGCATTCACCGCATCCAGGAAATACATGCTTGTGGGCTTCAAATGCCCACAATGAAGATGGAAACCGCCTTCAGTGAATTTTATAAGTTATTCTTTACAACAAAATCGGACACAGGCGGACTTATTACACAGAACATGTGAGTAGATAATCATGAGAAGAAAAGTTTGTGAATGAACTCCAAAAAAAAAACGATAGATAGGTGGACCCCCGCTTTAACTGATTATATTGAGATAATAACAGCGATGCCTTTTTAATGTTGGCAAATATTTTTATTTTTTATTTTTCACTTTTCTACTTTTTTAAAAACTTTTTAAATAACATTTTTTTTCGATTTTTTTTTTCCAATTTTTTTCATATTTTATGAATACGTTTACATATATATGGTATGGATTCAGGATAAGTGGGGTGGAACTGCTGCACAACCCTCAACATGAATCCCTAATTATCTTTTCCTCAAACATTTTTATTTAAAGTATGCAAATAATACAAAAAGAAGCAGGATGCATGAATCCTTGACAAACACATACAAAACAATAGTTGTCTGGGCCTGGCCCAGTAAAAACAAGAAACAGTAGAGAGAACAAAACGTGCACACGCACGAACCAAGTGTGACACAATCTATCTCTGGTCTTTTTGGTCCTGAGTTTAAGCTTGTTAATGAATAGAGTTCAAATCAACAGCACGCTAGTAAAGCCTCAGTTTCAGTTTTACGGAGTGCAAGGGAGGAGAAAAAAAAAAAATTAAAAAAAAAAGGGGAGGGGGGGGGATAAGGAGGGAAAGTAGAAGGATAAAGGGGGTAGAGAGTAGGGGCTTCTGGGGTGACCCCCTCAGGAATGAGTGCAAGAAAGGAAGGAAGAGGGGGTGAGATCATCACCAGCTGCCCTCTCCGTTGCCCATTTTGGAAGGGACCCTCCAGAAGGGTCATCGTTGGTGTAGTACTGAGTTAGCCTTTAACAGGTTCCAGGTAAGACTGAGAAGCCTTATAGGACGTCCAAGCGTCCCAAATCGCAGTATAAGTAGAGATTTTATCAAGTGAGGTATAAATCAGTTCCTCCATCTCCGCAATCTGGTTAATCTGGTGAGTCCATTCAGACATAGTCGGTGTCAGTGCTGACCGCCAATGGATTGGTATGCACATCCTAGCCGCATTGATCATGTGTAATGCAATCGATTTATAGTAGCGCTTTTTAGGTATCTCCGATAAATGTAAGAGATACTGTGCCGGAGAAAACTCTAACGGGAGAGAGGATACCTTTGTTTTTACCTCATGCACTTTCCGCCAATAAGGTTGCAAGGATGGGCAACTCCACCAAATGTGCATGAATGAACCCGTCTCCCTACCACATCTCCAGCATTGCTCCGGCACAGTTGGTGAAAATTTGTGTATTAAGTCGGGTGTTCTGTACCAGCGTGTTCTCACTTTATAGCCGTTCTCTTGGACTGAGACGTTTAAAGAACCCATGTGGAGATAGAAGTTAATCCTGTCCCAACTTTCCTCCTCTACACCCTTACCAAGCACTGACTCCCAGTAGGACCGCTCCAAGCGCAAAATTTCAGGTGCTTGTTTGTGAAGAGAAGCATAAAGTGCTGAGATAACATGCCTCTGTGGGGGGGTACTTGAACACAATGATTCCAGCACTGTGGGGTTCCTGGTGAAGCCTCCCCTACGTGCTGGATCATCTAGGAAATGCTTAAGCTGGATATAAGACCAAAACAGAAACAAGCCCGTGTTAGAGCGTTCTGCAAGTTCAGCTTGGCATAGGAAACGTCCTCTACTGAAAAAGTGCTTAGCTAGCATTTCAGCGTAAGGCCATTCCATCTCCACAAAGGTTCCTGCCACGCCCGGAGGGAAGTCCAGATTATTTCGAACTGGGGTGATTGGGCATAATTTTGTGGATACCGCATATTTGGCACAGGCTCTGCTAAAGGTGTTGAGAATGGGGCCAATAAGTGGGTGTGCTAAGATCGGTTGGGCTATATGTTCCTTGGCTGTCCACGGTAGGTATCGTAAATCAGTATTTGAAACCAAATTCTCCAGCCCTACCCAGTCCTTACAATGGCCATGTATCCTCCAATCTACTACGCGCGCTAGATGGTTTGCCCAATAGTATCATTGCATGTCTGGAAGTCCAGTGCCCCCACTTCCCTTCGGGAGTGCCAACTTGGCCCAACTTATTCTCGCCGTTTTCTTATGCCATATGAAGGCTCGGCAGATGGATTTATACATGCCGAAGAAGGAGGAGGGCAGGAGAATTGGTAAAGTTTGAATTTTGTATAAAAGACGAGGGAGAACTATCATTTTGAAAATGGACGATCGCCCAAACCAGGAGATATTCGACTTGTCCCATTTTTGAGTGTCCTGTCTTATCTTTTGCAGTTCTGCCAGGAAGTTCTTGTTGTATAATTTCGATAGGTCAGCCGTTAATTGGATCCCTAGGTATTGAATGGCATCTGACTTCCATTTGAAGGGAAAGTTAAGTTTGCACTGATGGACAGATTCAGGGCTCAGGGAGATATTCAATGCAAATGATTTGTTATAGTTAATTTTAAGTTTGAGATACTTTGAAATTGGTTTAATACTAGGAGCAGGTTAGGTAGAGACATCAAGGGGGAAGAAAGGAAAAACAGCATATCGTCTGCAAAAGCGGCAATTTTGAATTCCTGTTCCCACACTCGTATACCCTTAATGTCTGGGTTGGCCCGGATGCAGCGAAGGAGGGGTTTGAGTGAGAGGATGTATAATAGAGGAGACAAGGGGCAACCTTGTCTGGTCCCGTTGTGGATGGTGAAGGCGTCCGACAGGTGACCGTTGACTTTGACTTTCGCTCTAGGTTTTAGTATACAGGGACATGATGCGGGACCGCATATATGGCCCAATCCAGATTGAGCCCAGAACCGCCTCCATGTAGTCCCAAGCCAGCCTGTTAAACGCCTTCTCCGCATCCAATGCCAGAAAGAAGCCCTCCTGTTGCGAGGATGCAAGCCAGTACTGTAGGTTAATTGCTTTAATCGTGTTGTCCCTGGCCTCTCTTCCAGGGACAAACCCTACTTGGTCCAGGCCAACTCAGGCTGGTATATGATAGGATAAACGGGAAGCCAAAATCTTAGCATAAAGCTTCACATCCGCGTTCAAAAGTGAGATCGGACGATAGCTAGCCACATCAGCAGGGTCTTTTCCCTCCTTGGGGATCACTGCAACATAAGCTTCCAACAGCCTCTCTGACTCGCAAGAACTGGTGGAAAGTGAGTTAAATGCTTTAAGGAAGCACGGTGCTAGAATGTCCGGAAAAGTTTTATAGTATAAGGCTCTAAAGCTGTCTGGGCCTGGGCTCTTACCTGGTTTAGTAGCTTTTAATGCCTCCATGAATTCCTCCTGTGATAGAGGGGCCTCCAGGACCTGGGAGTCTGACTCTGTAAGGGTGGCAGGGCTAAATTTAAGCAAGTAATCATGAATCAGCGTGTCACGTGTAGAAGATGGGACACTGTCAAGACTTCCAGATTGGAGGTTGTATAACTTGCTATAAAAAAGTTGGAATTGTCTAGCTATGTCCTCATTTCTGGAGTGAACCTCGCCCGCCCCATCTACAATATGGTGAATTGTGGAAGCTACTTTACGCTGCTGGGTGGCTCTAGCCAGAAGTCTACCAGGTTTGTTGCCGTGTGCATAAAACAGTTTTTGTGACAAGGTGTTGCGGCGCCTTGCCCTCTTATGTAATTCATCTAACAAGAGAGAGCGCATTTCCATAAGTTCTTGGGATACATCAATTGCCAAAGTACGCTTATGTTGAGCTTCCAGCTTGCTTATCTTGGAGGATAGTGCAAGCACCAAGGCTTGATACTCCCTTTTTTTTCTTGCTGAGATAGCCAGCAATCTACCCCTAATGACACACTCGTGTGCCTCCCACTGTATCATGGGCGAGACATCGGGGGTGTCGTTGTGGAGGAAAAAGTCTCGTATCTCTCGTTTTAGGTCAGCTAAGTCTCCTGGATCTGCCATAGTGGATGCATCTAATCTCCATAATTTGGTGGTCGTAAGTGTTTCTGGGAATACAAGGGTCAGTGTAATGGGGTGGTGGTCCGACAATACCATATTCTCAATAGAAGCCTCATGGAGAAATGACAAGTCCGATTGAGTTATAAACAGATAATCCAGTCTCGAGTAACGATTATGAGGAGGGGAAAAAAAGGTATAGTCATGGTCTTTGGGATAGAGAGTTCTCCACGTATCATGGAGTGATAGGGAGGCTAATTGAGATTTGATTTGGCATAGTGCAGAGAAGGGAGGAAGTGCCAACCAAGGGGTCTAGGGGGACATTGAGATCACCCCCCTAGAATCAATAGGCCCGATTGGAACAGGGTAAGTTTTGCAGCAATTTCCCTCACGAAGGCAACTTGTTTAGTATTAGGACAATATATATTAGCCAGAGTCAACGGCCTGCTGTTTCAGGAAGATAAATCTCCCCTCCTGGTCTATTAGTTGATCTTCTATGTTCATAGGAAAGGCTTTGGACAGCAGGATGGAGACCCCTTTGGACTTCGCTTTAGGGTTGGTTGCATGAAAAGCTACTGGGAACCTCTTATTTGAGAACCGTGGTACAGACCCCTACTTAAAGTGAGTTTCCTGGACAAAAAGTACTTGTGCTCTAAGTCTGTGAGCTTCTGATAACATACTACTATGTTTTTCTGGGATGTTTAATCCTTTGGCATTGTGGGAGCAGATTTTGAGAGAGAGGGGAGCTGAGCGTGTTACTACGTTTGCCATGTTGAACTTTATGTAAATAATTCCGAGGGTTCACCTTAAGGCAAATGACGGTTGGGATATGGGGATAGGGAACGGAGGGGGCAGCTGATAAGAAAGATGAAGGAAAAAAAAAAGAAAAAAAAAAAAAAAGGAGGGGGGGTAGAGAAGGGAATTTAGGATGTAGATATGGGGCGGATGGGAGCAGGAAGGGGTATACAATAGGTTGATCTGAAATTTGGTCCCAGCTCAAGGCTGAGCGTGTGTCACGGGATGGGGGGTTCTCTTGTTGTGCCAAGAATTTAGGTAGCAACTGCTGGAGGTGGGAACAGTCCTGCTACTCCACCTAAATGAGGAGGAGAGGGAAAGTGGGAGGGTGGGAAGGGAAACCGGCTGCTATCAAAGAGGAACCCGCCCCTCTGAGGTGAGGACAGAGGCTTAGCACCGAACTATATAAACAGCGACAACGTACCAGGGCGTTCAGCCACTAACGTATATATGGGGTGAAAGGCTTCGGCATGTTAAGGTGAGGGGGGGACCAGGAGAGCCCCTCCCCTCGCGAAGGAGGGGGAAGAAGGAGAAGCAATCCCAGACCCCCCAACACCTAAGGCCACTTGCGAGGGATCCCCCTTATAACCCCAAGTTTGGACAAGATTGTCTGTCCTGCCAGGATACCCACCCCCCCCGGGAATGCCCCCCCTCAGGCAAAAATAGCCTGATCCCGGAGACATGTCCGTTGAGGCGAGCCCCCGACAGGCAAGACTTCCTCCCTTAGGGTACACATATAACATTGTTAGGTAACATTATGTAAATAAACAAGATCATGTCTAGTAAGACCTATAGCTCAGTTCACCTCTATGGGTGGTATCAACACGAAAAAGTCCATGGCTATGGTCAGATCTACAAGCTTAGTTTTGAAAAGTATTCATACTTACAATTCTTTCACTATGTAAATTACCTATGATGCAGTCTTTTTAGAAATAGGGAAAAAAGACCTTAGTCCATATTCCTAGCTTGGGTGACCGGCCTATCACCCAAAAAGCATTCTTGATTGCCAAGCGAAATACTTCCCTGTTGGAACTGGACTGATTGAATATGAGTTCTTGTTTAATGTGTAAATGTCCCTGGTTATGTGAAAACCGCAGAAAAAATGTTTGTGTTCTTAACGGCGTTTATAGCCCTGACCATGAAGTTCTTTCGGGTATGCCTGAAGACATTCTGCTTTTTAAGGCCTCAAGTTTTTTTTTTTTTTTTTTGCTCCATCTAATAGTAGTTACTAAGCTTATCCTGAGAAAGGTATTCTGTAGAACTGTAAGTCCATAACGCCTTTTGGAGAATGTAGGTTAAAGAAACCTCCAGGTTTCTTAGGTTAAAGAGACCTCCATGGGTCTCCTGAAACACCAGCTGAAATGTGAGTTCTGTGATCCATGTAAATGGAAATATCTATAATGTAAGCAACACATGCTAAAGAAAACAATTCACCTCCAAACCATGGAGCATAGATATAGCAGCCGCTAGCCACTGGGACAGGGTCACCTCAATTAGAAACACAAAACTACGTGGGCAACTATGCATGTGTTGCTGAGCATATCCGTTACCAACCTGGGAGAGATTGTGGGTGATCAGTCAGAACAAGTTTTACTGCACTGAGGCGAGCAGGTTGTCATCTACTCATGGAACCACATGTCCCACAGATGTACATTTAGATGATCTCTGGAAAGAAGCATCTTACAGGGTCCGGAAGGCTAGGTTTAGGTCTCTGTTCTTCTGCAGATCGATGATGGTACTGCTCCGGGCTCACGATCCGTTATGTCGTCCAGGACTCTCTGTGAGGAGTTCAATGTAGACCTGTGGCGTCTTTGCCTGTTGCGATGCGAGCGTGGGGTCAGATTTTGCGGAGTCTGGATTCAAGGTTCTGGTCGCATGAGAGTACTATACCATTCCGGCACCACTATTCTCGGTATGCCTAGGGTGTCACAGAAAGCCGGTAGCTCCGCTGGGGTGCGTAATGAGGCTGATCGGCTCCCCGCAGTCGCCACTAGGCAAAAGGGGAATTTCCAGTGGTATATAATATGTCGCTCCCTTAAGGCATTGAGGAGGGGGTGGAGCTCTCTTCTATGTTGTAGAGTAATGGCGGACAAGTCTTGATAAATTTGTATGTGTGCACCCTCATGTTGCAACTGTCCATGGTTGCGTGCTTGGCATAGAATGTCCTCCTTCTGGCTAAAGCTAACCAGACAGCACACCACATCCCTCGGGGGTCAGTGTCTCGTCCCTTAGGTCTGAGTGGCCTGTGACATCTCTCCATCTCTATAGGAGCGTCCGGAGGTCTCCCCAGGAGGGTGTTGCAGATAGCCCATATTGTTTGCTGCAGCTGGGGGCCTTCCACTGACTCAGGGACCCCCTAAATCTCAAGTTGTGCCTCCTCCCCCGGTTATCTAAGTCCTCTAAGTGCCTGTGCATGTCTAGCAAGATCTGCTCCTTGGCACTGGATACCTGCTGTACCTGCTGTATGGCCGCTCATGTGAGGAGGCCGCAGCTTCGACGTGGTCCAGTCTGGATGCCATCGCTCTGATCTCCATTTTGAGGTCAGAGATTGCTGCAGAGAGAGTGGATTTGATATCTGTCGCCACCAGCTGCAGGTCCGCTAAGCTGAAGAGCGGAGAGGGCTGAGCTCCTTGTATGGTGACTGCTGTGTGTCCCGGATAATCGAGCGCGCCACTCTGGGTAGATACTTCCGAGGTCTGAGTGGAGGCCTGCAGCTCCGCATGTTGTGTCCTGAAAAGCTCAGGGATGGTACGGCTTAGCTGTGTGCTCGGTTCCGCCTGTGTGCGGGCGGATGGAGTACTCCTCCTGGCCATCTCCCCCTGCTTGATCTGAAGCCTTTCAGCTTATTAAAAGCACTTTCTGAAGCCCTGGTCGCTGGAGCTCTTCTCCTAAGCGGCCATCGCAGTCCGGTGCCAAGCCACGCCCCCCTGAATCCCTAATTATATATCTGATATGTCATGAATACATATTCTCTGAAGTGGGTCTTTGTAACAAAAATTCAGATATTTTTCAGGTATATGTATATATATATATATATATATATATATATATATATATATATATATATATATTTATATATAATCAACTAGAAATGCAAAGCTAAAAAGGAAAATTGAAAATATCCAGTAAATACATTTTTGGATGTAATCCTAGAAAAGTGTATTTTGAAATAATTTTTTAGGTTTTATTCCTTTTTTTCGGTCGCGTCTCTATGCGAGGATGAAAGAGGATATTTTTTGGATATTTTTAAGTATTTTTTAGTTATTTTTTGAATAAGGTAGGAAGAAAAATAACAGTGTGCTAAGTGACAACCGGATGAAAAGCTTAAATGCTACTTCCGGTGTCACTCCTGCCATCTGAATATATAAACGTGCTGAGCCAGAGTCTATCTATGTCTCCGTTCCCAGTAGAAGCCTGTTGAGGGGAAGTGGCTGTAATGCCATCACATTTTATTCATCTTTTCCCCATGCAGTAAGAAGGCTCAACCCTCTGCTGCCTGTAAGCTATTGCTATTTTTTATCCGGTTCCATTTGCTGTGCAATTTGATTTGACTTTTTGGCTTGCAGTTCTTGGAATGCTGTGTTTTAATGCTGTGCGCAATTGCTGTGGAGTGATAAGTGACTTTTTATAATAAATTTTATACATCTACACTATGGAGTCTCCCCCGTTTTGTCTTCATTGAGGGGTCTGGATATGTGGAGGATCCAGGGAAGATAATTGATCTCCCCTCCCGCAGTTGTAGAAATCAACACCTGAACATTAAACAAGTGTTTGTTTGCTGTTCCACTGAAGGAAGAGAGGACAGCTTTCTGGAGTGTTACCCAGGTGGAGATCACAGAAGCCGGGAGGCAAATGCAACAAGCCTTTTAGATCTCTATAATCTGAGATCCAACAGATTTGGTAAGCGAGCATTTTTACTTAACCTAAAGTGGGAAGATCATCTGTGTGTGTCAAAGCGGAAGATTCATGGTTGATCCACAATACAAGATATCCTCACATGGACTTTATTGTTTATGATATATCACAACGATGTATATTTATAAGAAACATTTTTTTACAGAGGAACAATTATTAATTTAATTGGTGTGTGAAGTGGGAGCAATTAGATTGCTGAGCACATAGATCAACACAATTTCTTTTTTCACAATAACACTAGTTCTAAAAGGCACATAATTATTTCACAATTCTGAAAAGGATTTCATTTAAATATGTTGGTATTAGGTTACTAGTATATAGAGTAACTTAGTTGCTCTTTATTTGTGATATATAAACACTAGGTACAACAATGTATCACAATTTTTTATTTATTTTTTTATTTATATTTTCACAAAAATAGTGGTAAATCACGTGGATAAAGCTGTATACATTGTATCACGATATATATTCATTGGTGGCGTGCTTGTAATTTTCCAACATAAAATGAGAAAAAATATTATGGAGATCACTATAAAAAAAATTGAAAAACAGGAGATCTTGATAAAAAAAAAAAGTAGATCACTATAAAAAAATAGAACTTTATTCTGGAGATCTGGCAAAAAAAAAAAAAAACGATTATTCATGAGATCACGAGAAATAATAAAGAAATCAGTTTGTCAGAACTCTGTGTGACTATCAGCAGCAAAACAACTTCAATATTCTAGCATTATAAAGAAGAAGAGAATGCGCTACATTAAAAGATTAAAAACTTTGCAGCGTGACGAATGTGCTATCTACATTACGAACGCTAGTTTTACCAGACCGAGCGCTTCCGTCTCGTATTGATTCAGAGCATGTGTGGAATTTTATGCGTCGGAATTGTCTACACACACTCAGAATTTACGACAGCGGATTTTGTTGTCGAAAATTTGAGAACCAGCTCTCAAATTTTGTTTGTCAGAAATTCCAATAAAAATAGTCCGATGGAGCCTACACGCGGTTGGAATTTCCAACAACAAGCTCACATCGAACATTTGTTGTTGGAAATTCCGGTCGTTTGTATGTGGCATAAGACTGTTATACAAGCTGTACACTCACTACTTTACATTGTGCCAAAGTGTCATGTCTTCAGTGTTGTCACATGAAAATATATAATAAAATATTTACAAAAATGTGAGGGGTGTACTCACTTTTCTGAGATACTGTATATATAACAAGAAACTACTGACAAGTCAATCTAAATTGAAAAAAATATATATATATTTATATCTAAAATTATTATTGCAAGATCTCTGTACAAAGAACATTGTCATCGTCAAAAGCCAACTGATCTTGTTTTTTCAAATGAAATGGAAAGGGGAGGAGAAGGAAAAGCCTTCATAGGAGTATGGCTCACCACTCCAGTCCTAGGGAGCCTGATGCTAGCTACGGCAGTGAGCAAGCATGGACTGGGTGAGCCATACTTCTTGGAAGGCTTTTCCTTCTCTTCCCTTTTCCATTCCATTTGAAACAAGACCAGTTGGCTTTTGACGAGGACAATGTTCTTTGTACAGAGACAATTGCAATAATAGGCACCCTCTAGCAACCAACCAGGCTCCCTACATCTCCTGTATTGAGACTAACAATATTTTATTCTCATATATACCATGGTACATTCTTTGATGATATACTTCTCTCTGCGGGTGATCAGGGATTTTGTGGGTGGTCCATATGTGATCATCAGGGCCTTTCGCGCGTATTGGACATACTCCCGTTTTCACCTTTAACAATAACTGGATTCCATCCTCCATTCCTTGAGCTATTACACCACGCTTGTTCCTGAGGAAGCCATACGGCAAAACATGTAGAACTAAAAATGTGGGGAACAGCTGTAAAACCTACAAAATGTTGTTCACTAAGATCAGTGGATGTTCATGTATTGTATGATATATTTTTATCTTTATATGCAATTTCAATACATTTTGTTTTTATTGAATATGTTTTATCTAGTGGTATTAATTGCACCTATAAAGTCCTGTCTCCCTCATATTTTGTCTCTATAGTTACAAAGGGAATGTTGGTGCCATAACATTATTCTTACTAATCCTGGGTTTTGACCACATATTATACCAGCATTTAATTCTACCACCTTACAAACTCTGGTTTAACCTCATCTCTTGAGTACAAAGTTTGAGTTTTGGACACTAATCCTCAGGAGAGATGTGCTTGAACTTGAACTTGAATTAGTTAAGAGTAGGGATGGTTAGGTTCAGACTGAACTTTAGCTGTTTGGGTGTTTGGACAAACCTCAAATTTTTGCCCATTCTGTCCCCAATTCAGCGGCACTAAGCATCATGAATCAAAGAGGTATTGTGTGGCATTATCGTTCAATTAGAAACCAACAGGGAAATGCCATTTTATGGCAATTTAAAAACTAATTTAATCCTTAGTAAATGTCAGTGCTTAAAAAAAAAAATCACTGCTCCCACCAAATGGAAATTTGAAAAAGTTGCTTTGCGCTGGTATATGTTCCCAGATGCAGTGCTCCTGCCATGCTATTTTTTGACAACTCTTTTCCCTTTAGTCCAAAAAAATATTGGAAAGAAACTGTTTAATCTAAGGTTTCCGAACAAAAAAATGTAACCTCATAATGAAGTTGGACAAGAAGCAGTTTTATCTCTCTTCCACATTTAGTGGTATCAGGAGAGAGTGTAGACAGATTCATAAAAACTGTAAGATGCATTTCTCAGTGAACACAATATACAGGGATTTGGGAATTCACAACATGCACAGACACATATACCTTTAAATGGATGGCCTGGTGGCTTTATTCGACCTCACTAACGATGTAACTACTGTATAGCTGTAATTTAAATATTATCCCATAAGTTAATGTATGAAATGCTGAACCTCCTTTTTACTGAGTCTTCAAGCATGAATTGCAATTTCATTAAATAGTATGATTCTGCCCACTGTCCTGAAATGAGGACAAATTATTATTTTTTAATATGTAATGGATTAAGACATGTAAATACATTATGTTCTTAGAAGGCTTTTCAGTGTTACATGCTGATTTTACATACTGATTTGGTTGGAGACCTTTTTTAATTCCGTTAGTCCCTTCTCAACATAACCTGTATGGTTATACTATCTATTTTCATTACAATAAAACAAGAAAATAAGAATCATGCTTTAGAGAATAACACAGTAGCTGTCTTTATTTCTTAAACCCTTCATGTTAGGTGCTTTAAAGTTAATTTGCTGATCCAAACTGACATTCACAAATAGACTTTACAACCTTATCATAACTGATCAAACAAATAAGGCATAATTTTGGAACAGTTTTCAAATGAACAAAAGTTATTGCAAGACTATTTCAAATAAACATACATAGAGGTTACCCACAAATTCAGTTTTTTTTTCACATAATGTTAAAAAGCATTTAGATTGTCATGAACAAAACACCAAAGCAATTATGGCATATTAAAAAGTTATTACATATAATACCACTCAGTGAAGATCCACAATTATAGTAAAATAAATCTGAAACTTTCCAATACTATAGATTAAATACATCACTGAAGATTTTTTTTGTGGGCAGGCAGCTATAATAAAAATGATCTCACTCCCTGCAGAGTCTCTGGTTTAAGTCCAGCAAAGTCTTGAAGGCTAAATCATAAAGTCACTTCTGTACAAGTCCATTTTAGGCTCGTTTAGCATGGAGCATTTCAATTAATAAATTGTTGCAAGGAACTTCTCCACTAAGGTGCTTGTGGTAGAGGTATTCTTCTGCTTGCATGCTGATAGATCGGATTTCAGCTAGTCTCAGGAGAAGAAGGCGATACTTGTCTGTACAGTGGGGATAGTGGCACATTGTGTATTCCATAAGAGCAGAGTTGACCTTCTCTTGAGCACTTTTTGCCAAGCTGTGGTTTTCAAGGAACTTTTCATCTGCCAATCAATAAAAAGGTAGTCAGATGTCAGTAAATAAGAAACTGTGTACAAACACTTTGTAAAAGAAACTCATGAAATTCATAAGAGTGGCACTTTAATCCACTCAGACATGTCTGTTTCCATTATTTAAAGTTAAGCTTCAAATAGATATATGAAACATACAGTGCCTTGCAAAAGTATTCAACCCCTTGTTTTTTTACCTATTTTGTTACATTACAGCCTTTGGTTCAATGTTTTTTTAATCTGAATTATATGTGATGGATAAGAGCACAATAGTCTAAGTTGTTGAAGTAAAATTAGAAAAATATATACATAAAACTATTTTTCAGAAATAAAAAACTGATAATTGGCATGTGCGTATGTATTCACCCCCTTTGTTATGAAGCCCATAAAAACCTCTAGTGCAACCAATTACCTTCAGAAGTCACATAATTAGTGAAATGATGTCCACCTGTGTGCAATCTAAGTGTCACATGATCTGTCATTACATACACACACCTTTTTGAAAGGCCCCAGAGACTGCAACACCTAAGCCCAATGGCACCACTAACCAAACACAGCCATAAAGACCAAGGAACTCTCCAAACAAGTAAGGGACAATGTTGTTGAGAAGTACAAGTCAGGATTATATTATAAAAAAATATCCAAATCTTTGATGATCCCTAGGCGCACCATCAAATCTATCAAAACCAAATGTAAAGAACATGGCACAACAGCAAAAAGAGGCAGCCGCACACCAAAACTCATGGACCAGGCAAGGAGGGCATTAATCAGAGAGGCAGCACAGAGACCTAAGGTAACCCTGGAGTAGCTGCAGAGTTCCACAGCAGAGACTGGAGTATCTGTACATAGGCCGTACGCTCCATAGAGTTGGGCTTTATGGAAGAGTGGCCAGAAGAAAGCCATTACTTTCAGAAAAAAACAAAATGGCAAGGTTTGAGTTTGCAAAAAGGCATGTGGGAGACTCCCAAAATGTATGGAGGAAGGTGCTCTGGTCTGATGAGACTAAAATTGAACTTTTTGGCCATCAAAGAAATTGCTATGTCTGGCGCAAACCCAACACATCACATCACCCAAAGAACACCATCCCCACAGTGAAACATGGTGATGTCAGTATCATGCTGTGGGGATGTTTTTCAGCAGTCGAGACTGGGACACTGGTCAGAGTTGAGGGAAAGTTGGATGGTGCTAAATACAGGGATATTCTTGAGCAAAACCTGTACCACTCTGTGTGTGATTTGAGGCTAGGATGGAGGTTCACCTTCCAGCAGGACAATGACCCCAAACACACTGCTAAAGTAACACATGAGTGGTTTAAGGGGAAACTTGTAAATGTGTTGGAATGGCCTAGTCAAAGCCCAGACCTCAATCCAATAGAAAATCTGTGGTCAGGCTTAAAGATTGCTGTTCACAAACCATCGAAGGAGCTGGAGCAGTTTTGCAAGGAGTAATGGACAAAAATCCCAGTGGTAAGATGTGGCAAGCTCATAGAGACTTATCCAAAGCGACTTGGAGCTGTGATAGCCACAAAAGGTGACTCTACAAAGTATTGACTTTAGCGGGGTGAATAGTTGGGCACATTGACTTTTTTCTGTTATTGTGTCCTATTTGTTGTTTGCTTCACAATAAAAAAAAAAAATCTTCAAAGTTGTGGGCATGTTCTGTAAATTAAATGATGCAAATCCTCAAACAAGTCATGTTAATTCCAGGTTGTGAGGCAACAAAACACGAAAAATGCCAAGGGGGTGAATACTTTTGCAAGGCACTGTAATTGAATGCAGGCTTGCATCAAAGTGATACTAAACAGAGAAGTGTTAATTGCCATAAATCATTATTATTATGGTTTTTTTTTTTGTTTTGTTTTTTAATCCTCTACTTTATTCCCGCAGTGCTGTTGTGTGGTCACATGATCTTTCCCTCTTTTTTGGCATCTACGGGGAAAGATCCTTGGGAGGGGCTTCTATTACTCTGCTGATGTACGCCCTCTAAAATGTAAGTCTGTGTTTGGCTAGCCTTGGAGCTGTGGCATTCATAAAATAGATTAGAAATATTAAATAACTGTTTTACAGCTCCCTATAAATCTTTATTGAACATCAAAGGTGTATTTTTTGTGCATTAATGTGGTGTAGGCAGAGTCAAGGATGATTGAAACAACCTTTCATTTTATGCAGATGGCATTTACATCCAAGGCTCTTTTTTACTTTACTTTACTTCACAAGTATTAGCAATTACACTAAATATACTTAATACCAATGTATTATAAAACTAAGCGTTTTGTGAGTTTCTTACTGACTGTATTCAATCAGCATACTATATCCCCCTTCACAGTGTTTAGCAATAGGTAGGCATAGAGGGGGAGAGAGGGGAGTATAATTTACCACTGTGTATATGCCCACATTTAGGATTATTGCAGATTGCACAGATAAGAAAAAGGAGGAAATGAAGCACTTAGAATGGAAGTGAAATTGAGCATGCTCCGTAGAGGATGCCATCCAGTCTATACAATCTCAACCTGCAGTGGGAACACAGAAAAAATGGGAGGGGCAGCTGAAGGCAGGATCAAGCAGGTATATTTTACTCTACACAAAATAAATGATTCAATGGGTTTGTGAGAATGCATGCTCTGCAGCATATAATGAGCGTTTTTCGTAGTCTGGGTTTAACCACTTGAAGACCAGGAGGCCTTTTATGGTACTTTTGTTTACATGTGAAAATCCGTTTGTTTTGTTTTTTTGCTAGAAAATTAGATAGAACTCCCAAACTTTATATATATTTTTTTAAAGCAGAGGCCCTCGAGAATAAAATGGTGAGTTTTGCAATTTTTTAGTCACACTGTATTTGTGCAGCAGTTTTTCCAAAGCAGTTTTTGGGAAGAAAATACACTTTTTAAATTGTAATGCAAAAAAAGCACAATACATAACCAATTTTTTTTGGAAAATATAAAAGATGATGTCATGTCGAGTAAATAGATACCAAGCATGTCACGCTTTAAAATTGTGCACACCCGCACAACGGTGACAAACGACTTAAATTTTACTATACATAGGCTACCACTTTATATGTACAGAGAAGGTCTAGTACTAGAATTACTGCCCATGATCTGACATTCACGGTGATACCACACATGTATGGGACAATCACGGTTTGAATGCATCCGGGACTGACGCACACATTCGCCTTTGCACACTAGCACAGGGGGGCAGGGGTACTTTAAATATTTTTTTTTTAAACTATTACTTTATATTATTTTATTTTTTTTACACTGTTGCTTTAAAAAAGGAGGGGGTCACAGGAAGCAATAGCCAGTAGTGAGCAAAGGACAGAGTGTAATAGTGGTGTCAGCAGTGATAATACAGCCATAACATCTAATCCTGGGGAGAATGAATGGAACATTTGAAAACAAAACCAGAGGAAATAAAAGGAGAAAATAATATGCACTCATATAACACTGAGAGGCATATACACAAATACTAGGAGCTTAGCCAACAAAATAGAATAACTGGAGCTGCTATTACACGAGGAGTACTTATACTTTGTGGGAATAATTAAAGCTTGGTTTGACAGTTCACACGATTAGCTGGCAAATATCCAGGGATATTTCTTGTATCAGAAGGACAGGGAAGCTAGAAGATGGGGAGGGGTGTGTCTATATGTCAAAAATTATACAAGAGTGGTAGAGAGGAGCAATATTATGAATGGGACGAAGGAAGGAGGTGGAATTGGTGTGGGTAGAACTTCAAATAGAAGAAGTAAATAGGAAATTAATAGTGGGGGTACGTTATAGGTGTCAGAAACCATGAACCAGATTGAGACAGAAGTACAGTAAAATCACACTTGTTTATTAATAAAAATAAAAAGGTAAATAGAGTAAGCGTAGTCAAAGCATAGCAAGAGTCCAGTAAACGGAGCGGGTAGTCAGCCAAGCCAGAGTTCAGTAACCAGATTGGGTAATCAGCCAAGCCAGAGTTCAGTAACCAGATCGGGTAATCAGCCAGGCCAGAAGTCAGGGATCCAAGTAGAGGAACAGCAAGCAGAATAAGGAGCTGGGATGTAAGCAAAGCCAGTCTTTAAACAGGAACACAGGAGATGGTTTCTTGTTATTTGACCAAGGCGAAGGCAGAAATGAGATGAGCTGGAGATCTTTAAGTAGGCGGGTCTGATGAGCAGATCCACAACAGATGGTTAACTGTGGAGAGAGATGAGAGCTGGCAATTAGCCGACAGCTGAATGGCCAGCTCAGAGAAGGAAGGGCTGAGCCAGCTCTGACAATAGGCCACTCAACCTGAAGGAGGAGGAAGAGCTGGACCTACTATCACAATTAGAAATGGCAGAGAGACAGGGAAACAACATCATAATGGGGGACTTCAATTATCCCGATATGGACTGGGCAGAGTGGACATCTCAGTCATTAAAGGCCCGTAATTTCAAGAATATCTTACAGGACAACTTCATGTCCCAATTAGTGAATTCTTCAACTAGAAAGAATGCCCTACTATATCTATTAATTACGAACAATCCAAGTCAGCAGATGTGGCAATATGGGACAACTTAGGATCTAGGGATCGCAGGATGATCGTATTTAGCGTAAATCATAAAGAAAGGAGGCAAGAGGGTAGCATAAACACACTAAATTTCAATTGAGCCAATTTTTCTGAACTGCGATCAATACTACAAGGAATCATGCTTTAGGGGCATATTAAACAAAGGTATCACACAGCGCATTCCAATAGGCAATAAATATAGAAGAGTGAAGGTCAAACCTGGGTTTCTAAACCTTAATGTAAAAAGCCTCATTAAAGCGAAAAAAACGGCCTTTAAACTATTTAAATGGGTTGGGTCGCCATCAGCATTCCAACACTACAAAGAATGCAATAAGAAGTGTAACAACGCAGTGTGGAGAGACTTTGTTTAGATATATTAACAGTAAAAAGGCCAAATCAGGAGGGGTATAACTACCATGACAGTACTGTTAGTGACACAACACAGGACGTACCCTTGTGGCTAACAGATTCTGGAGTCAAGGAAAGACTAGATAAACTTAATACAAATAAATCACCAGGACTAGATGGTTTACACCCAAGAGTCCTCAGAGAACTCAGTCAGGTTATAGCCAGACCATTGTTCCTAATCTTTGTGGACAGCACACTGAAAGATCTAAGTGTGCCCCTCCCCAATATTATGTGAACTAGTTCAACAGCATAGATTGTAAATCCTGCCCTTTATGCATTCCCCCTTTTGCTGGAGAACCCAAGGCAGCCACCTCTTCTGCCTATCCCTTGATATAGCCCTGCTCGCACTCCTCCTTTCTCCTGTTACACTCTATCCCCTTCACAAGATTCACCCTGCGTCCACTGTAACATCTGCGACCTGAAGTGATAGGGAGAAAAGTCCAATAAGAAGTTTGAGAGGCTTAAGTTATGCCACATGAAGCAGGAAAGAGGATCAACATGGGATTATGCTGAGTGGAGCCAAGCTTGGCCAGACAGGTATCTCTTTCGTAGCTGCTGGAGTGGAAGAAAACAATGTCCCATATTCACCCCCATATGGTCTCAAAGCCAGCTTGCCAAAACTGATAACTTTACAGCTCAGCTGCTCCCAAAATATGATGCAGGGTCACCCCGCAGCATGCAAGCACTTTTAAATGGCTGAAATTTAAGAGGGAACAAATAGTCAGGCTTATAATTGAGAAATAAAACTTAAAAAAAAACTGTGCATTAGTTCACAGAAAGAAACTACAGAAATATCTAATTTACTCTGTGCATATGTAAGCCACAGTTTAGGTGGGTGACCCCAGGCAAGTTTTAACCACTTCAGCCCCGGAAGATTTGGCTGCTCAATGACCAGGCCATTTTTTGCGATACGGCACTGCGTCGCTTTAACTGACAATTGCACGGTTGTGCGATTCTGTACCCAAACAAAATGTACGTCCTTTTTTCCCATAAATAGAGCTTTCTTTTGGTGCTATTTGATTGCCTCTGCATTTTTTATTGTTTGCTCTATATACAAAAGAAGAGCAAAAATTTTGAAAAAAACACTATCTTTTACTTTTTGCTATAATAAATGTCCCACAATTTTTGTCAAACAAACAAATTTTTTCCTCAGTTTAGGCCGATATGTATTCTTCTACATATTTTTGGTAAAAAAATCGCAATAAGCGTAAATTGATTGGTTTGTGCAAAAGTTATAGCGTCTATAAAATACTGTCACAAGCGTTCGCGGGAGCCCGGCGGTCATCGCGCCCGCCGGGCATTTGCATCAGCTCCGGGCACGTGCGCATGCGCCCCTAGTGGCCAAAAGGCAAAGCGACGTAAGGTAACGTCCTTTTGCCTAGCCGTTCCATTCTGCCGCAGTAAAACTGCGGTGGCTGGTCGGCAAGCGGTTAATCATGAAATCAGAAAATGTTTAGTATATGCACACTATATGAGGTTCTTTAGTAAGTTGCAGCTTCACATAAAGACAACAGACAGGTTTAGGCTCCTTTCACACGGGCAGATAGAGTTCAGCTTTTAGCTGGGATAGATGAAGTAATCTACCATGCCTAAACTCACACAATGCTTTCCTATGGCCCCATTCACACACTGCGTTTAGCAACGGTTTCACTACATGGGGTTTTGTGCAGTTAGAAAAAATGAATTTGACTGTGTCCAGGACATTTACATAACCGCAGGTAATCACAGTGTACTATTTCACCTGCGGATAGCAAAGGCAACGAGGAAAGAAAAACAACAGGAAGCACATCAGAAATGGCAAGAATATTCCACCGCAGCTAAACACAGCCGCATGTAAATGCACATATACACTGCTGATCGCAATGTACAACTGCAAGTGATCACTGCGCCTGTAGTCTTGGAATTTGCAAAATTACAAAACATGCTTCTAACAGCGGCAGAACAGTGTGAAAGAGGCCTTATATTGAATAAATCGAATTTAGTGCCCTGACTCCATGTACAGTATTTCAGCACTTTTACTAGGCCATACTTTGAACAGGGCCCATGCCAGCTAGCTTAAAAAAAAAATAAACATTACATTAATTTCACTGAAGGAAACACCAAAATATTATAATAACTATGTGCACAGTCTTCAAATATTTTGGCAAGGTTACATTTTGAATAGGGCCCTAATCAGCTATTTAAAATCAAGAAATATTGTAGTGCCTACAATTACCAAATGTATTTACTTGTACTGGCCCCATTTGAACAGGAACCAGACATTAATCTATAGATCGACACTAGAGTATAATATATTTGCAGATAAAAAAAATACAAAGTAATGTAGTATACATGTGCATGTGCAGTATTGAATCTTTTGTACTAAACCCCATTTTAAACAGGACCATCCCCAGCCATTTTAAAATTAAGAAATCAACATTAGGGTGTAATTTAGTAGTTTATTTGCAGAAAAGGCATCTAAAATTATGCAGTGCCTTTGTGAGCAGCATTGAATCACTTGTACTAGGCTTAATTTTGAACAGGACCCTCAACATCTATTTTAAAATCAGAAAAGAAATAAACATTTGTGTATATTTATAAAAAAAAATAGCAAAATATCATAGCATCTATGTACACAGTATTTAAACACTTTGACTAGCCAATTTAGACGTCACTGCTAAACTGTGCACAGAGTTCAGTATTACTGGTTGCTAGCGGCCACTGGCCTCATAGTAACCCCAGAGCCCAGTGCTTAGGCAGCTGACAGATGGCAGGAGATTTGGTCACAGGTGTGGAGAGCAGGGAGACACCACAGAAGGGTGATGGGAGTGTTAGTGGCGGGGGGGGGGGGGGGGCAGAGCACATGGAATGGCAGAGAATGCAGAGGAGGGAGTGCTTAAGGGCCTCTTGCCACCAGAAAAGTGTCATGAATGCTTTTTTGAATTCCCCCAGTGTGATTGTGATCTAACCACTTAAGCCCATGACCATTTGGCTGGCCAAAGACTAGAGCACTTTTTGCGATTCGGCACTGCTTTGTTTTAACTGACAATAGCGCGATCGTGTGACGTAGCTGCAAAACAAAATTTACGTCCTTTTTTTCCCCACAAATAGAGCTTTCTTTTGGTGGTATTTGATCACCTCTGCATTTTTTTTTTTTTGCGCTATAAACAAAAAAAGAGCCACAATTTTGAAAAAAAAGCAATATTTGTTTACGTTTTGCTATAATAAATATCCCCAAAAAATTATATAAAAAAAACGTTTTTTTTCCTCAGTTTAGGCAGATACGTATTCTTCTACATATTTTTGGTAAAAAAATTGCAATAAGTGTTTATTGATTGGTTTGCGCAAAAGTTATGGCGTCTACAAAATAGAGGATAGTTTTATGGCATTTTTATTAATAATTTTTTTTTTTTACTAGTAATTGCGGCGATCGGCAATTTTTATCATGACTGCGACATTATGGTGGACACACCGGACACTTTTGGTGCTATTTTGGGACCATTCACATTTATACAGCGATCAGTGTGATTAAAAATGGATTGATTTCTGTGTAAATGTGACTGACAGTGAAGGGGTTAACCAGGAGGGGGCCCTGCAGGGGTTAAGTGTGTCCTAGGGATGTGTTCTAACTGTGGGGGAGTGGGCTATGTGTGACACGACACTGATCACCGCTCCCGATTACAGGTGTAGTGATATGATATATAGTGGGTAGATAATTAATTAGCAGTTATAATAATCTTTTTTTTTTTTTTTTCATTAAGTGTTTATTAAATTTTGATCAATACAAATTATAATATCAGGAAATGTAATATAGACATTACAAATAATAAGAAAGTAGAAACATAAAAAAACGTATGGGTATGCACACATGTTTGTCAGGTGATGAGTACAATCTTGGAACTGCAAAGGTTGCTTATACGATATAAACTATTCATTAATAAACAATGTCATCAAATATCAAATGTTTTTGTATTTGGATGTCCAAATTAACCAATTGTTGTCAAATGATTTGCATTTAAGAGAGTTCACTACCAACATTCTTTCAAATGAGTAGTGTTTTTTTCTACTATCTCTATTACATCAGAAATATTTGCAGTGGGTGCATTTTTCCAGGATTGGAGTACCAATGATCTAGCTACCAGGAGAATGTGTGTTATAACCGGTTTCATTGTGTATGGAAAGTTGTCTATTCCTATATGCAATATTGCCAACGCTGGATTGGAATGGGTGTGTATACCCGTGATTGAGGCTATTAATCGAAATATTTGGTTCCAGAAACTAGTTAGGCATGGGCATATGCATGCGGTGACCTTTATGTCTGCAGTTGCGCCAGCAGAGAGGAGAAGTATTTGGGAATATTTTTGCTAGTCTACATGGGGTGTACTGCCATCTATTGGATATTTTGAGCGTCATTTCCCAATACAGTGTGACATTTTATGGACAATCTGAATTGCTGATTTCCATTGATCGTCTGTGAACGTGATGCCTAGGTCCACTTCCCATTTCTTAAGTGCCTCTGTTTTCCTGAAGTTAAGTTTGTCCTGCAGAATGTTATAGTAAAGTGATATACCTTTACAGCTATTTTTTTGATGAGTGAGGTGATTCCATACTTTGGGGGGCAATTGAATGGTGGGGACGGGGTATGTGCAGAGAAAATGTGTAATTCTAAGACAGGTGAAGAGGGTATGGCTAGGTAAATCAAATTCTTTCATTATACTCTTGACTGATTTGGGTACATTGTTTATGGTTAGATCCTGGACAGTTGTGATCCCATGTCCCAGAAGGTGTTTCAGGGATAAAAATGGAATTTTAGCTGCTAGTATATTTAAAGGGAAGGTATAATTTATTATACGACTATCTTTGTGGTGTTGGTTGAGAAGGAATCTCCAAGCCTTGAGCGATATTTGTATAGTTGGGGGAAGTTTGTTCATTTCCCATGGAACCCAAGCATCTCCCATTAGTAGTGCTGCAAGATCTGGTATCGGGGCTAGGTATTGTTCAATTTCTACCCAGCGTGGTATATCCGATTTGGCGAACCAATAGCGGAGTTGATCTAGTCTAGTTGCCCACATGTAGTCATATATGTCAACTAAACCCACCCCTCCTGCATGTTTGTGTGGGATTAGTTTGTTCCGTGAGCATCTAGCCTTCTTATCCCCCCAGAGGAATTTCCATAGGAGGTTCGATAGGTATTTAAGGAGATATGAGGGGATGTTTATAGGAAGTACTCTTATGCCCCGTACACACGGTCGGACTTTGTTCAGAAATTCCGACAACAAAATCCTAGGATTTTTTCCGACGGATGTTGGCTCAAACTTGTCTTGCATACACATGGTCACACAAAGTTGTCGGAAAATCCGATCGTTCTAAACGCGATGACGTAAAACACGTACATCGGGACTATAAACGGGGCAGTGGCCAATAGCTTTCATCTCTTTATTTATTCTGAGCATGCGTGGCACTTTGTCCGTCGGATTTGTGTACACACGATCGGAATTTCCGACAACGGATTTTGTTGTCGGAAAATTTTATATCCTGCTCTCAAACTTTGTGTGTCGGAAAATCCGATGGGAAATGTCCGATGGAGCCCACACACGGTCGGAATTTCCAACAACACGCTCCGATCGGACATTTTCCATCGGAAAATCCGACCGTGTGTACGGGGCATTAGGATGTATAAAATTTGTGGTAAGATTGTCATTTTAAATGCAGCTAGCTTTCCTAGCCAGGAAAATTCCTGTTTTGCTATGTGTTTAGTTTGACTATCCAGTTTGGCCAGCAGGGGTTTGGCATTAGATTCCACCAACATTTTTGTGGAGTTGGTCAGAGTGATGCCTAGATAAGGTATGCCAACTGTATGGAAGGGAGTGTTGCAGTGAGGTACTAGATGTAGGTGGTACTCCGAGATTTAAAATTAAGGATTTAGTGAAGTTTACCTTGTAGTACAAGATCTCCCCAAATTTTTGCAATATCTCATGCGCTATAGTAGGTAGTGAGGTCTGTGGTTTTGTTAAAAGCAAAATGACATTGTCTGCAAATAGATTTATGACATGGGAGCTTTCTCCGAACCTGAAACCAGAGATTGAAGGATGCGTTCTAATGGCCTCCACCAGAGGTTGAAAATTGGTGGGGATAGTGGGCATCCCTGGCGAGTGCCATTAGTTATGTGGAAGGGGGTGGACAGCATGCTGGACGTATACACTTGGGCCGAAGGGCTGGAGTATAAGGCGAGAACTGCATTCAGAATGTGTCCACCAAGACCAAACTTAGAGAGTGTCATTGACATATAAGTCCAGTGGACTCTATCAAACGGCTTCTCTGCGTCTATAGAGAGCAGCAGAGAAGGCGTTTTGTTTTTTTCAACATAGTGTAAAATATTAATAATTCTACGGGTGGCGTCTGAGGTGTGTCTCTCCCTCACAAAGCCCATCTGATCTCTTTTGATGAGGGATGGCATGAATTCAGCTAGACGTTGGGCTAATAATTTGGCGTAGATTTTAATGTCAGTGTTTAACAGGGATATCGGACGGAAATTTGAAGGTGTATTGGGTTCTTTTCCAGGTTTTGGTATTGTGACTATAAATGCCTTCAACATTTCCGGGGGTAATGTAGCTGTGGTTGCAGCCTTAGTAAATACTGGTTGCATATATGGTGCTAGTATGTTGCTAAATAATTTAAAGTATTCATTCGAGAATCCATCGGGTCCCGGTGATTTGCCATTAGGTAAGGTATTAATAACCTTCTGGATTTCAAGTGTAGTAAAGGGAGAATTTAGGGAGTGTAGTTGCGTTTCTGATAGAGAGGGTAGATTCAAGGTGTTCGGGAATTGTTGTATGTTGGCCTTTGTGGGTTGAATAGTGGACGTGTCCTTATGTAAGTTATAAAGTGTACTGTAGTAGTAGGCGAACTGATTTGTGATGTCTTGTGGGTTGGTGATCTTATGTTTAAGGGTAGGGTGAATCAGATGTGCTATCCTTGTTTTGGAAGAAATAACTTTGATTCTGTTAGCTAGGTATTTACCCGCTCTATTTGCATTGGCGTATGAGTTTAAGTTTAGACTCCTGAGATATGTATCATATTTCTGTGACAGTAACTCTCACAGTTTTTCTCTCAACTGCGAGAGTGACTGAGCATGGTTCGGGTTGGGGGAGGCTTTGTTGAGTGTCTCTATGTTGTGTATATCAGTTAGAATTGCATTAAGTTTAGTGGTATGACGTTTTCTTTCTCGTGCGCCTAATTGTATAAATATGCCTCTCATGTATGCCTTGTGGGCGTTCCATATACTGTATGGGTCCTCTACTGAAAGTGCATTATCCTGAAAGAAGTTTTGGAGGTGTTGTGAGATTTCTGTTGATATTAGGGGGTCCTGCATTAATCTAGTGTTGCTACGCCAGATGGGTGGTGAGGAGGAGACAGCCTGATCATTAATAGACAATGTGATAGCTGCTTGGTCTGACCACGTAATGTCATGGATCTGAGAAAGCACTGCTTTTTGTAACAACCATTTATCAATGAGAAATAAGTCAATACGGGAGTAGGAGCAGTGTCTGTAAGAGAAAAAGGTATAGTCTCGTTCATTTGCGTGGTGACATCTCCATACATCAAACAGATCAGTTTTTTGTAATACGTTACTCAGACAGTTGTGATGGTTCCCTTTATGAGTCGAGGAGTCCAAATGTGGATCTACAGTGAGGTTAAAGTCTCCACAGACAAAAAGATTACCATACATTTGAGATTGAACCTTCTTGAGCAATCTGTTTATGATACATGTCTAATGAGAATTGGGAGCATATAACGTTACCAGTGTGTAGGGTTTAGAGTTGATGTCTCCTTTGACTATGATATAACGGCCATTGTCATCCACAGTGGTTTCGTTCAATTGAAAGGTCAGATTATTTCTGATTGCCAGCAGCACTCCGCCTTTTTTCTGACCAGGTGTGCAGGCTAGGAATACATGGGGGAATTCTCTGTGTGTACATTTGGGTGTCTTTGAGATTTGGAAATGAGTCTCTTGTACACATAATATGTCCGCTTTTTGTTTTTTTGCCTCCGCCCACATTGAAAATCTTTTTGTGGGGTGGTTTAGGCCCCTAGCATTAATAGATAGGCATTTAAAAACCATGGGGTAGGGTGTATGTAATGTGGGTTGTTGTTATACTTGTGCACTCACTGTGGCCGTAACTGTCCATCATAGGGGCCGGTCTTCTGTTTAGTGGAGCCAAGGTAAAAGGCGTCTTCGCAGGCATAGAGTATTGTACGGTGTCTTCAAGATGATGTACGGTATACATGGTGCATAGAGAACAGTAAAAAATAAACATAAATAAAGAAGAAGGTATAAGTAGAACTTTAAGAACAAGATCTTTAAACCGATCCATTTGCAGGCGTAACTGCTGCGTACTAAATGGCGGGATAAGACAAGGGTTGTAACTATGAACCCCTGTATCCGGAGAGATATGAGTGTCGATTAAGCATTATGTGCACGAGTCCCATCAGTATTTTTCTTGGAGGATCTTTTCCTTGAGACCACCTGCCAGTCTTCCTGTAGTGGAGATGGTTGTGGATGAGGCGTGTTATGAACCGTTGGTTTGGGTAGAATTCCCCATTGGCGTAGGGCCTCAATGCCCTCCTCCAGAGTGGAAATCAGGGTGGAGACCCCATTGTGGGTGACATACAACTTTGCAGGGTATCTCCATTTGTGGAGTATCTTGTGGTTCCTTAGGGCTTTAGTAATTGTTGCCAAGTTGTGGCGTTGTTAAAGCCTCGTATGGTGGGTGTTTGATTGCATCTTTGTGGGAGGCCATTAAGAGCTGCTCTTTCACATGGTAGTAATGTACCCTGAGAAGTACATCTCTGGGGATATGATCTGGAAGGAAAGTAGGCTTGGGGATCCTGTGTATTCGGTCCACTATGAGGTCCTGTGGTGACAGGGTGGGTATCAGAGTGGAGAATAGTGTTTGGGCATATTGTAGTAGCTGGGGGGCAGGTATGTCTTCAGGTATTCCCCAGATTTTGAGGTTGTTTCTCCTGGATCTATCTTCTAAATCTGCCACTTTGTTCTTAAGCCATGTTATCTCCTCATTCTGGGTGTTATGAGCATCCACTAGTGTGTTGAAAGACGTTGAATAATCGTCCATTTTATGCTCTATGTGGTTTACCCTGCTGCCTAAGGCCTGCACTTCTCTTTGGCAGTTCCTGCAGTCATGTCAGCTTTCAGAGATGCTTTTAGTGATTGAAGCATTTCTTTTAGGACTGTGTCAGAAACAGGCCTGTCTGCTGTGGGGAAGGATACTATAGGATCCTGCAGGGGCTGCACTGTGGCGCTGTCCTTATCAGAGGGTCCGCTTACCTCCAAAGTAGGATCCTCCAGCGGCCTTTCTGGTGAGGTAATCCTCTGCTTCTGTTTGGCCAGACTTCTGGTTGTGGGACTAGAAGTCCCAGAAGAGGATCCGCTGCGGGATGCGAGCTTGTTGGCCAGTGTGGGATGATTCAGCTGTCCCTTGTGCTGCACTGCGGCCCTGTCCTCCGGCTTCTTCATGCGTGCTCCGCCACCATTTTGTTGTAGGCCGCGGGCCGAGAAGAAGCTATCCATCTTCCGAGGCTGCTGTGGGTGTTTGTGGTGCCTCGGCATGCCCTGTGCATGCAGCGGAGTCTGGAGGTATGTTGCCGGCTAGCGGGTGTGTGGATTGCACCGATGGGCTCGGATGGATGCCGATTCTCTCCGGCGGCCGAGCGGAGCTCTCAGCTCATGCGTCCATGTTGGAGCTCGGTCGCCACGCCCCCGCAGTTATAATAATCTTGATGTAAGTACTCTTCCGCAGCAGCCCAATTCTTCCAGAGAGATGCAATTTATTGACTTCCAACACAGAACAAAGTCCAATGTCCACAGATGACAAAAATCCAACAGAGTAAATATAACTTAGAGTCCCATTTTTCCTAGAACTGCGCCTTCATAGTCACACACAGACACGACTAAACTATAGACTGAACGACATGTTGTATTCACTAAACACTGAATGGCTGAGCAATTTGATTAGCTGTTTCCATTTAGGCCTTTGATATGCTTCTGCCTTTCAGACAGACAATGACCCCTAGCCGTGAACAGCTGCAGTCATAAACTGCCCTAATTTGCATTCTTGCATATTAACATCAACAAGTCCCCTTTGATATGTGTAATCAGATTAACAGATATCAACGTGGCCTGTTTCACTCACCCCTTCCTGGCCTGGTCAATCTTGTACTGTATGTGTATATATATATATATATATATATATATATATATATATATATATATATTATAGAATCCCACATAAATCTACCAACATATTACAACATATACGCCCCATCCGGGTCACGGCACCAATGTTGTGATATGATGTATAGTGGGTAGATAATTAATTAGTAGTTATTATAATCTTGATGTAAGTACTCTTCCGCAGCAACCCAATTCTTCCAGAGAGATGTACTTTATTGACTTCCAACACAGAACAAAGTCCAAAGTCCACAGATGACAAAAATCCAACAGAGTAAATATAACTTGGAGTCCCATTTTCCTAGATCTGCGCCTTGATAGTCACACACAGATAAGACTGACTACCAGCTTGAATAGCCCCCCCCGAAATACTAGTACACTAGGAGGGAGTTTCTGCTAGGTCAACCCAAAATACTCTTTGATCTTATTGTTACCCCCTCAAGTCTAATTACCATCAATAAATACTTCTTCTATGGTCCTTTAAACAATGTACCCTTTGAAATGTTCAATTAGTTTAACAGGTCATACCTCACACACCTGGAGCCGGATGTGGGCGTCTAGTTGGTCCCGTTGCTAGTCCTGGGATGCCTGGCGTCTCTCCCCCCGTGAGCTTGGCTTCAGCTGCAGGCTAGACGCGGATCGCCCACCCCCTTGGCTCCCTGCGGGCCCCCCCCCTGACCCGGTGCCTTTGCTCCCCACCCCTCGATCACCCCTAACTAAAGCGCAGTGTTTCTGGAGAAGGCTTGACTCAAGCAAGGAGAGCATCTTCTCTAAGAACCCCCTGCAGACACGTGGAAGCAAGCCTTGGATAGGCGCACGGCATTCTCTCGAGGCGGATGTGGAGATCTGAGATTACCCAGTGTAGGATGCCGATACGGGGCTTATGATCCCGTCACCCGCTACTCATTTACAGCAGTGAGGCATCAGAGATACTACTGGGGAGGCAGGGTAGGATCGCAAAAGCTGAAAACATACCCCCAGACGAGTGAGAGGCTGGTAAGAACGAATCCGGCAAAGGGGGTAAGTGGGTCACACTAACTGCATATGTGGAGACACCTCTCACAATGGTCTCGAGAAGAGACAGGAAAATGAACAGGTAGCTCTGCCCTGCCTATCTCATTCTTATCTATTCAAATCAAACTAAAAGAACTCTGGTTTTTGTTTTTTTTCTTTTTTATGTACATTTTGAAGTGTGCCCATATGAGCTGAGATAACCTAGGTCAGATTATAGGCTGATGCTGATGCACCTATTGAGAGTCTACTAGATTACGTGACTTGAACTCATTTAATACCGTATGTTCATACCTATGTATATCTGCTCCCAGATTACTGTGATACGATACGAGTAGAGACTTGGTGTTCCCTTCCCCCACTGGATACCTCCACTTATATGTACACCGCATAAGGGTTAAAACACACCTATACTATACGTGCAAATTGAAACCTGATGTGTCCTATATAGGTACAGGATCTGAGCCCAAGAGGCCCCCCGGTAGAGAGCAGATAAACCCTTAGCCAGCTGGCCATAATTTCATTGTGGCAAGCTGCATTTGGAGTCGGCTGCGCAGCCTCAAAATTAGTTGTGTAGGTGAAATGGACAGTGGGATCGCAGCTTTGGACTCGTGAAGAGATCTAGATGGCTCATTGAGTAATTTGGGTGTAATCTTTATATACAAGATCGGTATCCAAGAGTTCAAAGGGTATATTAAAGGGGGACCTTGTTGGGACTTCCTGGATATATTTCACATAGTATATCAAGGGTGTTCAAAATTATAACAACTTACACAGCCAATGTCACTTGCATAGCCTTTATAGAGTCTAATAAGCGTGACCCCCCACTCTAACGGTTGATCCTTCTGGCGGTTTTTGGTTACACAGTATATCTCCCCTACACACATTACACTCATTAAGCTCTTCCTGAGCAGGGTTTAACAAGAGAGATTACACACCGGATGGTATTGTAATAATAAGAAGTAGAAGGGAGTAAATAGTGGGGTGCACAACCGTGGGTAACCTCGAACAATCCTGTGAATTTTGGTCCCTACCCGAACTTTAGTAGGGAAGAGGTAAGGGAAGAGAAAGGAGAGGGAGAAGGAGAAGGAAGGAGAAAATGAGGGGAAAGTCAGGGAAGGGGGCCACAGCTAACACTACCAGAACAAGTGTCAGTCCGGGCGCCATTAGGAAATATATGGTTCATGAAAATACTAAAGACAGCCCGGGAAAGGTAACTGGGACTAAAAGCAAAACTCCTGAGTGCCCACCCAAAATTAGTACGAGAAGACAACTAGCAGAGAAGGATACCCACATTGCAAGCACTGAGATAATAGAAGAAACACCAACGGATCCCCAGCAGGACAGACAACTACCAACAAAGAGTGAGATGGCAGAAATGTTCGCAAGGTTGGAAACATCGATCAAAGGAGAAATTGAAACAGTACGGGAAGATATGAGCCACATCTTAAAAAGAGTAGAAGAGGTTGAAACAACGATAGATAGGCAAGGAACAGAGATAAAAAATCGCAAACTTCAGATGGAAGAGATTCAGCGAGAACAGAGAAACCTACGGTACAGACTGGAAAACCAGGAGAACTGCAATAGGAGGAAAAATCTACGGATTAGAGGCCTCCCAGAGACACAGGGTGAAAAAGAGAACCTACAAGAAAAAATTGACCAAATTTTTGGAGGCTTGCTAGATCCACTTGATAACAGCTTTAAAATTAAACTGGACAGAGCTCACAGGATAAGAAAACCTGCCGAGATTAGTGAGGATGCACCACGGGATGTCATTGTAAGATTCCATAACTATCAGGATAAGGAGAAGATTAAGTCCAGTCTGAAAAAGAATCTACCAGTGAAGTACGGAGAGACAAGCCTGCAGATCTTTCCAGACTTAGCAGCAGAGACGCTATCCAGGAGAAGAGTCCTTAAACCACTACTGGCTCAACTTAAATCCTATGATGTTCAATATTTTTGGGGTTTCCCAGCTTGTCTAATTGGGCGTAAAAAAGGTCACTCAGCAACATTGAGATTCCCTGAAGAGACCCAGAAATTCTGCCATTGCCTGGATGTGCCACTACTGGAAATTCCAGGATGGTGGGAAAGAATAGTAAATCAAGACACCGCAGAGGAACCACAAGCCTGGAAACCAGTCTTTAAAATGAGAGGCTCATAAACAAAGGAAAACTAGTCAAAATGTGACTTATATTAAATATAGATATTGGGCTATGTAATCCAATGAGCATGGGGAAGCCATAGGATCCAAGGAGTGCTCCACTGAGCTCAACCTTAAGGGGGTCAACCGAAGGGCCGGGTGGTGTTAGTGGGGCCATGGTTAACTGGGCCATGGGGTGGCCTGTTACCCTCAAGTGGGTGGGTGGGGAGAATGGGGAAGGGGTAGGGTAAGGGGGAGGGAGAGATGTAGGTGGGAGGGGGGTAAGGGGAAGGCGAGACCTGTATATACCTCAATGTTTCCCGCTACTTGGCTCTGTAAGATTATGCAAAGGCCCACCCATGGTACAAATAACAAGATGTCTGGGATAAACTTAATCACATATAATGTAAGGGGCCTCAATTCCCCCATAAAATGTGCGAACATAATGGGCGAATTGAAATTCCTTAAAGCAGAGGTGGTCTTCTTACAGGAGACGCACCTTTATCTTGATAGGAGCCAGAGAATAATTTCTAGAGACTACCCGATGTGAGTTTATGGAGACTCCCTGACTAGGGGAGCAAAAGGAGTTGTGATAGGTTCCGCAAAGGATGTTAGGTTTACGATGGAAGAGAGAATGACTGACCCAGAGGGTCGTTTTTTGTTCCTAAAAGGTAAACTTAATGGGGTTGAATGCTCATTAGCTAACGTATATTGCCAAAACATTAACCCAGGGAGGTACTTACTGGGAAACCTCTCAAATGACGTCAGTTGTGACGAAACGGCCGTAGGGTCACAACATCGAACGCACCGCGCATGCGCGATTTTAAAACAAACGGCGGTAGTGTCGTTTTTTATTTTCCTTGCTTTTATTTATGTTATACATCGCAATTTGCTGAATAAAGAAGCCAAAAGTTATCTGCACCAGCGGAGCATCTTCTTTTGTCCTTTTTTTTGGCACTACAACCATTCTTTTTGTACTGGATCCATGGAAGCTATTGAGTTTGCCCCATGAGAGTATAGGATTCTGGAGAACATCCATAGCTGCTGTCGGTTGTTTGGCTGCCTGGCTGCCTGGCAAGGAGTCCTGACGCATTGGTCCATCTGTGTCCCTTGGAGTATCCCTGTGGCGGGTCACCCAGACCTACTAAGCTTGTTCTGACCCCCCTGTGTAAGGGCGGTCACAGGCTTTCTGGTACGCCTTTAATCTACTTATTCGGTGGTGGGCAAACACTGAACAATGAAGATTGATCCCTGAAATCTACATAGAATACTGTGCATCCAATACACTGTTATGGACTTATATGTTTCTTTATATATTTTTTTCAATTAATTATAAGTTTATGTGTTCACGCATTATGAGGCACTTTATATAATTATCACGTAAGATTGTGATTTAATCACCATTTTGACATATTGACTCTGAGAGTCTTCTCACCATTCTAATTTCACAATTCACTTCACATGTCCAGCGCTGCACTCTTCATATTGTATCTTAGTGAAAGAGACTACTCCTTCTACTCCCCCATACACGCGACGTATTCTAGACTGGATCTCTTTCTTGTAGAGCATTGGTATATTGAGGAGGTGGAGAGTACAAATATAGGATCAATGACGACCACGCACCCGTGAGCCTACGAATGAAACTAGGTAAATGCAAACTGTTGGGTAACAACTGGAGATTAAATGAGGATCTTCTCCATGATAGAGAAATCGATAAGCGCATCAAAGAAGAATTAGAATTTTACTTTAAAATTAACACTTCGGGCGAGACATCAGAAGTGGTAGTCTGGGAGGCACACAAAGCGTATATTAGAGGAATTATAATAAAGGCGGGAGCGGAGAAAAAAGGAAGGCAGGTCAGGAATATCCGTGCTCTACAGGAGGAAATCTTTGACCTAGAATAACAGCATAAATTATCAGGGGATCTAGAGATACTGGCGTGCATATATAGGAGTAGAGAGGCTATGCGGCAGCTAATTGAACAAGAAAACCGAAAGGTTTGCAACCTCGTAAAAAAAAGAAAGATACATAGGCAGTAATAGATCCGGTAGACTCCTGGCAAAAGTTCTAAGCAAAAAGAAAAAGAACAAATATATTGATAAAATAAAGACCAAAACAGGTGAGATCAGCTATAAAGATATAGATATTGCGAAAACTTTCAAAGAATTCTACGAGGAGTTATATGCTATGAATAAAAACGACACCACTAAAGAGAGGGAACAAAAACGAGTGAAAATTAAAAACTATTTAAAAGATGTTGGAATGGCCAAAATAACCGGAAGGGAACGAACCTCCTTGGAGGCCCCCATCACGGAGGTTGAAGTGAGAAAGGCACCTAAGGAGACGCAAGTAGGTAAGAGCCCAGGCCCTGATGGGCTGACGGTGCTGTACTATAAAAAATATCAGGACTACCTAATACCAAAACTGTGCTCCTATATGAACGATATAGGGGATAAAGGGGAAATGAGAAGAGAAGCATTGGCAGCCAATATAGCTGTCATTCTCAAAGAAGACAAAGATGGTACATTATGTTCTAGCTACAGGCCTATCTCCCTCTTAAATGTGGATATTATATTGTCAAAAGTGATCACGGAAAGAATGAAACAGATAATAAACAGGATCATTCACCCGGACCAGGTTGGGTTTGTATCGGGTAGGCAGGGACATGATAACAGTATCAAAAACCTCCTGGTGGTTGGCAGGAGGCGGAGCCTAGCGGAGCAGACATGCATTGTTAGAGCTCCACACCGCTGAGGAGAGAAGAGAAGGACAAAGCGGAGCCTGCAGGCTCAAAAGGTATCCATTTGAACCTTTTTGCCCCAGGGAACAAACTGTGAAAGTTTGGGCAGGAAATATGGTACTGAGAGGAAACCGTGGCAGAAATAAAAATCACCTCACAAAGAGCTCACAGGCACTAACTGCAGCTGAAGCAGCTCCAGTCACCTCACAAAATACAGCATCAGGGCGCTCTCACAGACAGAAAATGTCACAGCAAGACTCTCCATTTGAGTCAGATACAGAACAAATCCTCTCACAAACTTCTTCACAAGCCTCCTCAGTATCCCCAGTAATATTATTACAATTTGAAAAGATGCTTCATAAGGCTTTAAAACAAACCTCAGACCAAATAACAAACAGCCTAACCAAAGAAATAAGAGAGCTGGGAAACCGCACCGCAGCCTTAGAAATAAAAATGGATGAAATTGAAATTACAACCCAAGAAAATATAACAGAATTGGAACAATTAAAAGAAGAGAATTTAATACTTCAAACTAAGCTCGAAGATTACGAAAATAGAGCCAGACGTTCAAACTTGCGCATAAGGGGAATACCTGAAACTGTGACAGACCTGCAATCTACTATTACTGCTCTATTACAAGAACTAAAGCCAGATATCCCTATTGAACGTTTAGAACTGGACAGAGTACACAGAGCCCTCACAGCCAAAAAGAAAGATGGACCCCCACGTGATATAATCACAAAATTTCATTATTACAGAACGAAAGAACAAATACTAATTGCTGCAAGAGAAAAAAAGGAACTTAATTTTCAAGGACACAATTATCAAATTTTTGCTGACCTATCCCAACTTACTATTACTAAAAGACGATCCATGAAACCCCAACTAATGGAACTGCAACACCACAACATTAAGTATCAATGGGGCTTCCCCTTTTCAGTCAGATTTAACTACCAAGGTACAATTTACAGAAGCAGATCAGCAGATGAACTACAACAAACCCTTTTAAAATTAAATCTGACAGAACCCACAAGCAGCAACTCTCCCACACGCAGAAGAATGGCATCATCTTCACCTTCAGGCAGCACCCAGAAAATTTCAGAACAAAATGGGAATCATCATTCTCACAAAAGAGGCCGTTATGCCACTTCATCCATGGACCAAGAAGATTCAATGGACTGACATCCTAATTCCTGATATCTCTTCATTTATTATACTAAGAGATGGTTCTCTATAAAAAACCTGTATTTATAACTGAATGTAACTGCATTCTGATAGTCACACACTGTGTGGGATCATGTTACATTCCAGTTATATTTCTTATTACTTCTGATTCATATAGCCTTAGAATATATAAGTGAAATAAGGAAATTCTTGTTCAGTTATATATTATCAGGTAATAACAATAGATTTATTACTTTTTAGGACAAATATGTTCAATAATCCAGAAGTAATGGAAGCTTTTTTTTTTTTTTTTTTTTTTTCTTTCTTTTCTTAAAACAAATATATTATTACCTAACTAGTTCCTAGAACTATGTTTTTGTTTATTCTAATCTGAAGCAATACAACCTCAATTTTATGATTTAACATATCTAAACAGTTACATATGAATAAAATATGTAATTGTTTACTCTAAAAGGGTTAAAATCCCAAAATAATTCAAACTATCTTCATCAATACCAAAGTTATTAACAGTACCTTTCTAACTGAATTATTTAGCCTAGGGCAAGACTAACCATATACAACCACCCTGGAATAAATAATTTCAACAAAAACTATATTCTGCACTCCAATTAATGAAACATCATTTTGATGTCTTTTGACATAGCACTTCTCTCCTGTAAGCGGAAGATCCGTGTACCCCCATTAGCCCTTCTCATTCTCCCAACCATATTATGTGGGAGTGTGACGAAGGCACTTATTCCCCTGAGAGAGATATTTATTCTCTTTCACGGGTAAATTGTGATTACTTGCAAAAAATAATTTATACAATGTATCATCTAATCTCATATGTTTTTTGTTTACTCTTTACTCCAGAATTCACTGGTTTCTTTTCTATCTATTCATCTCTTCAGTCCACACAGGTTGATCTGCGCAGTCAGCTCTGCATAACAAAAAGTAAGTCAAAACTATTTGATCTATTGCCATGGCACCACTGAATATACTTTCCCTGAATGTTCAGGGAATAAATGTCCCTCAAAAAAGGACCAAAGCCTTCCGTACATTCCATAACAAGAAGGCTCACATAGTATGCCTCCAAGAAACACACTTCACCAAAGATTCTACTCCAAAATATATTTCTCCTTTTTATCAACAAATTTACACGGCTTCTGCCTGTACCAAGCAAAGGGGAACTCTAATTGCATTTCACCGATCCACACCATTCACCTTATCATCAGAAATTAAAGACCCAGAAGGTAGATACCTGATACTCATGGGTTATATAATGGATACAGCAATCACGGTGATTTCCTACTACGCTCCTAACAAACAACCTACTCCATTCCTCTCGCATATATTACAAGTGATTAATACACACAAAATAGGAACAGTGATAATGTGTGGGGATTCGAACCAGGTCCTCCTCCCATTTCTAGATAAATCACCTTTTACACCATCCAAAATAACCTCTAGATTACCTTTTTCTCAACTTCTTTCCAAATACAATCTGGTAGATTCATGGAGAGAAAGTAACCCAATGAAAAAGAAATTCACTTATTTCTCGCACCCTCATCAAACCTTCACCAGAATAGATCATATTTTTCTAACAATAGGAATGATACCAGAAATTATTGCATCAGATATAATTCCGATTCCGTGGTCTGACCATAATGCAGTATACACTACTATAGCCTCAGCCATACCAAAAGCGCATGACCCAACGTGGTACTTACCGGACATAATGCTCAAACACCCACTACATCAGATGGCCATTGAACAAGCTTTAAAGGAATACATATCAATTAATAATACAACAGACATCTCCCCAATAACACTGTGGGAAGCTCATAAGCCTGTCTTGCGTGGTACAATACAAAGACAAATGGCACTATTTAAACGGGAACGCAAAAATCTAGCAAAAAAACTAGAACTCAATTTTAATGCAGCCTACATATCATTTCAAGATAATCCAACTCAGAGTACAAAATCTCATCTGGAAAAATCTAGATTGGAATACGATCTATTTCTCACTGAGTCAGTTGATAAATCCCTCAAACGCTCCAAACACAATTTCTACATGAATACAAACAAACCAGGTACATATTTGGCTCGGGCATTAAATTCAACTAACAAATCTTTCAAACCAATACGTTTGAAATTATCAAAAAATGTTTACACTTGTAATCCAGTTAAAATAGTCCATAAATTTCACCCACATCTCGCAACTTTATACAAGACAAACAATGAATTTAATCCTACAGAGGCTGAATCCTTCTTCTCAAAAATAACCTTACCTGAGTTATCTCAGAATCAAAAAAGCAGTTTGGATGAGCCTATAACTATAGATGAAGTTGCTAACGCCATAAAAGACCTAAAACTTAACAAAAGACCAGGCCCAGACGGCTACTCAGCTTTATACTATAAAACATTCTCAGAAATACTCTTTCCCATTCTCACTGAAACTTTTAACAAACTTCTAGATGGACATTCTTTTCGGCAAGAAACACTAATGGCAATTGTTTGTATGATCCCAAAACCCCTTTCTGATGATACTTCCTGTGTGAATTATCGGCCTATCTCTCTGTTAAACCTCGATATTAAATTATTAGCAAAAATAATAGCAAAACGCCTCAATAGCATTATAGGAAAATTAATACATAGAGATCAAGTAGGCTTCATGCCAAATAGACAGGCAGGCGATAATATACGCAGGGCAGTGTTATTGGCACATATTGCTAAAAAACGGAAAATCCCTTTATGTTTTCTATCTCTCGATATTAAGAGGGCATTTGACACAGTATCCTGGCAATATATGCAATATTCATTACAAAAATGGGGTTTTGGACCCTACTTTTTAACATGGATCAAAGCATTATATAATAAACCCAAAGCCTATATAAAATATGCTGGATACAAATCTGAAGCCTTTAATATCGAAAGAGGTACCCGACAGGGTTGCCCATTATCCCCCTTATTATTTGCCCTTATACTCGAACCCATGGCCCAATATATCAGAACAAACCAAACTATAACTGGCATTGAAGTAGGAGGTATTACACACAAATTATGTATATTTGCAGACGATATATTACTTTTTCTATCATCACCACAGGTCTCTGGTCCTAACTTAATACCAGCTCTTGATGGATTTGCAGCCCTATCCGGCCTTATGATTAATCCTAAGAAATGCCTAGTGCTTAATATTTCACTCACAAACATGGAATTGATCCCGGCTAGGGCTGCACTCCCATTCACATGGGCAGAAAAATCAATCTCATATCTTGGAATTCATTTAACAGCCTCTCATTCTGACTTATTCTCAACCAATTATCCTCCTGTATTAAGACAGATCACAAATCTAATAAAACAATGGTCGCAACTTAATTTATCCTGGATGGGGAAGATTAATGCAATCAAAATGACTATTCTACCCAAATTGCTTTATCTATTCAGAGTCCTCCCTATTCCAATTCCTTCCTATTTTTTGAGAATAGTACAAAAAAGAGCAACTTCGTTTATATGGGGCTCTTCTAAACCACGTATACCTATACACACACTACATCTTCCCAAAAATAAAGGAGGCCTGGGATACCCTAATTTTACTAACTACTACAGAGCGGCACATTTGGCCAGTCTGTCCAAATACCATGCAAAACAGGAAATCCCATTATGGGTATTTATAGAGGCTTCAGAAAATGACCCTCTATTAATATCAAATTTATTATGGCTTGATCCTAAAGACCACTTTAAAATTCATAATCCCATAACTAAACACTTCTTATCTCTCTGGGATAAACTAAAAACCAAATATCAGTTACAATCTCCACACAATCCTCTCCTTTCTTTTATCAGAAATCCGGCCTTTTATCCGGCATGGATCTACCCAAATTCTTTTAAAGCTTGGACAACATCAGGCATTCAGACACTAAATGACTTCATAGCATCTAAATCATTCCTTTCATTCCCATCGCTTAGAGAAAAATATGATCTACCAAACTCTGAGATATTTAGATATCTCCAAATCAAAAATTTCTATACACCATTCCTAAAGGGGGATACACCATTATCCCAATTATCCATTTTTGAATCAATCTGTACAAAAGATCCATTTGCTAAAGGTACAATTTCATCACTTTATAATCAATTATATGGAGTACCAAATCTTAATAGACCCTCTTACGTTCAGAGGTGGGAGGAGGACCTGGGACGAACTTTAGAAGACACGGACTGGTCTAACATATGGCTCACATCTAAGTCATCTTCACCCAACATCTTAGCACTGGAGACAAATTATAAAGTCCTAACTCGCTGGTACCTTGTACCCGCTAGAGTGGCAAAATATTCACCTAATACCTCAGCTCTTTGTTTTCGAGGATGCCCAGAAATAGGCACATATTTACACATATGGTGGACGTGCCCAGTAATCCAAACCTTCTGGAAGGAAGTCTTCGTGATTGCATCTAAAATATTTAAAAAAATAATACAACCAGATCCATATTTAACTTTACTTAATCTAAAACCGGAATGGTTAACACTCTCTCAATTCAAACTTATGATCCAACTAATAACGGCTGCAAAACAAACAGTGGCCAAGGCATGGAAATCTCCTACATTGGTACTAGCAGAAACAATTCACAGAATGAATAATACAATGTCCCATGCTAAGATGGTAGCCATCGATCAAAATCAAATTCCAAAATTTGAAAAACTTTGGCATCCTTGGATAAAACAACAGTTCCTGTCAAACTTCAATGACTCTGTCCTGTTGCCATGGTAACAGATTAAATGACTTACAGAGACACCCATTCTAAGGCTTCAAAGAGAACTAAAAAGAATAATAAACTGACGAGCAGGACAACCTTGTGGACCATACCTCTACCTTTCAACCCTTTTTCTTCTTTCTCTTTCCTTTTCTCCACCTTACGATTAAAGCTCATTATCAGAATTTATTTGACCTATATACACTCTACTTGTAAACAATATGTATAGTAGGTATAAATCATTTAAATACCTACAAAAGTAACTAAGGAAATGATATATATCTTTAATTTAGGTTTACGTGAACCCAATGTTTAATATTTGAAATTTCATGATATTTACCTATATAAACCCTACTGTAAAACAATGAGCTTACTTTATAGATCCTTGTAAACTTACTTTATGTATCTTTATAACATTGTATACTCAATAAACTTCTTTTGACGAGGAAAAAAAAACCTCCTGGTAGTACAGGAAATGAAAAAGAGTGGAGGCCCAGGTCTACTTCTATCAATAGACGCCGAAAAAGCGTTTGATAGAGTAGACTGGGACTTCATGATGGATACGGGAGGAGACTGGCTTTGGGGAGAGGATTCACAAATGGATAGGGGCACTATACTCTAGGCCCTCAGCGAGAGTGAGGATAAATGGGACCCTATCTGAGCCTTTCGACATGTATAATAGCACGAGACAGGGGTGTCCAATCTCCCCTATGCTTTTCTTATTATCCCTTGAACCCCTTCTCTTCAAGATTAGGCAGAATCCGGACATTAGTGGGGTAACGATAGGTAATGTTGAATACAAACTAGCTGCTTTCGCAGACAACATCTTGCTTTATATAACACGCCCAAGGATTTCCCTTCCGAATATTATGGCCACCCTATCAGAATATGGGAAGCTATCCAACTTTAAAGTCAATCTGACTAAATCAGAAACATTAGATATCAACTTTAGTAAAGCGAGGGATTACTCATACCAAAAGCACTTCCCCTTTGTGTGGGGGAAAAAAAGAATTGAATTATCTAGGAGTTAAAATCACCACATCAACAGATACGCTTTATCAAGCGAATTATATACCGCTCCTGAATGAGGTAAAGTTAGAACTAAACAGAATCTCCCATGGACAGTTATCCTGGGCGGGGAGAATATTTATAAAATGGTTTTATTGCCAAAAATTACATATGAAATGCAAATGCTTCCAATAACGCTGCCGCAAACATACCTTAGAAGATTACACTCAATGTTTTTAAGATTTATTTGGAGAGGGAAAACACCTTGATTAAAATTGACTCAACTGACAAAAGCTAAAAGTAAAGGGGGATGGGGAGCACCAGATGTCCGTAAATATTACGAAGCTATTGCCCTTGCCAGGGTTATAGACTGGGTTAAAAATAAAGAAAAACACTGGGTAGAAATGGAAAATAAAATTAGTGACACTAAACTGAATAAAATAATATGGATCTCACCTCAAGAAAATGTAGCACTGAAACACACAATATCACCAGACATGCACTTAAGATATGGGATACTTTGCACAAAAGGGAACACTGGGAGTTTATCTCACCTTTAATGCCACTTAAAGACTTAGATTATTTTGCACCAGGGAAAGAGTGGTTTGGCAAGTGGTTACTGGAAGAAAATATACAACTAAAAGATGTAATATGCCAGGATAGAATATGTTCATTCCAAGAGCTCAAAGATAAGAAAAATATGATAGTCATCAATATTGTACAACCCACTAAGGCATTTTATAGATTTGTTACCGCGACCAATTAGTTCATCGGAAAATCTACTTACACTAGAGAAAATATGTACTGACAAAGATGGGAGGGGGGTTTCTCTTGGATTTACAAAGTTTTAATAGAGCTGGGAAGTACAGATACCCCGGCCTTTACTGGGAAATGGGAAAAGGAACTAGAAAGAACGCTTACAGTCCCAGAAGTCTCCCTGATATTGAGGAGAGCCTCGGCCACCTCGGTTAACTGTAAAATGGTAGAGCTAAACTTTAAGTGTCTGGCTAGAATGTATCTGACTCCGGATCGGGTACATAAAATTCAAAATGAAACTTCACAATATTGTTGGAGGGGTTGTAAAGAACTAGGGTCAATGGCCCATATTTGGTGGTTCTGCCCGGAAATAAAAATATTTTGGAGAGAAGTAAGAAAATATATCAAAGATATCACAAGTTTTGACATACCCAATGACCCCTGGGTCTGCCTATTTCATATGAGTGACATGCCCACTAAAACTTACCTTAGAACGCTGTTGCCACACCTTATCGATGCGGCTAAAAGTCTAATTCCTAAGTATTGGCAAAAGAAAGAAAGACCCACGATGAGGGACTGGTTTAATAAAATTAACGAGATACATAGTTTAGAATATTTAAGGTTTAGTGAAGGGATGAAAATGGGGGCCTATGAAACAAAGTGGAGAGTTTGGGTAGAATTCAAGGAATCCCCAAAAGCAGTCGAGATATGGACTACTTAGATTAGGGGCCTGGGCGTCACACCGTAGAAAGGTACATAGGGAAACCAAAATGGGGCAGATAAGAGGAGTTTGGAGGAGGAGAGGGGGGGGATAGGTGGGGTACGGTCTCAGGAAGGGGGGGAGGGGTGGGGGGGGAGTTTCAGGAGGGATGTAATTGTAACTTGTTTAGTAAATACTTTTTGTAATATTCCAGTTTTGCCATTCAAATAGATTTATATTGCCACTATGATGTGACGACAAGTTGGGAAGATTTTGAATTTTAAATAATTGAAAAATTTATTCCCGGGGAAAATGTTCTCGCTGATGTGGCAAGAAAAAAAAAAAAACCTCACACACCTAGGTAGACTTGCATAAGATCAACCTATCAAAGGGTCATCAGCTGTCCCTTTGATATGTTAAAATTTAGTTGGCTCGGACAAATCAACCTTTGTCAACTGAATTCTGGCCTGGTCAATATTGTACTGTATGTGTACATATATATAATAATATAATATCACACATAAATCAGCAAACATATTACAACAACAGGGAACTGTGATCAGTGTCATTAGGCAGAATGGGGAAATGCTTGTTTACATCATCATTTCCCCGTTCTTCCTCTCCGTGAGACGATCGTGGTATCCCCGTGGACATCGAGTCCGCGGGACCCGCGATCAAAGTCACGGAGCTCGCAGCAGGTTCACACGCGCCACCGGCTGCGTGCTCGCGACCACACAGCATCAAATTTAAAGGAACGTACCTGTATGCCCATTTGCCTGTCCGTGCCATTCTGCCGACGTAAATGTACATGTGGAGGTCGCCAAGTGGTTAAAGTAAATATGGGCATTTTCAGCAATGGCCACATCTATCTATTCCCTAGAAAATGTCTCCCTAATCTGTATATGTCTGACTCATTGTAAATATGGACATTTTCAGAAATGACCACCAACATCTAACTGTCCATAAAAACACTTTAATCTCTCCCTAATCTGTTGTACAACCATAAAAAACACTGTAAGTACATTTGTGAGTTCAGATAAAAAAAAAATTACACATTTTCAGCAATCTTGTACCAGTATTAGCACCAACTTTCCTGCAGTTTTTGATTTTTTCCTAACTACTCTATGCCTCCTTCAACACCCACTGAGCCAATTGGTTGCTGTTAATAACAGCCAGTAAGTAGGGAGCAGGGGTGGGGCAGGGCTAGACTCCATTCTGTGTTTTATGGACACACAGAGTGGGACTCAGAAGCAAGCATGCATGAGTGTCTCCATAGCAAGCAGCACAGCAGGGATGAGGAGCCAGGAGTACTGGCAGGAGACCCAAGAAGAGGAGGATCAGTGCTGCTCTGTACAATACCAATGCACAGAGCAGGGAAGTATGACATGTTTTGTTATGTTTGACTGGTGGTTGTAGGCTACTTAGTACTGACACGTTTTACACCAGGCAGCCAATAAGGATTCTAAAATAAATATGTCCTTTAACCACTAGCCGACCAGCCGCCGTCATTATACGGTGGCAGGTTGGCTCTCCTGTGCAAATCACCATAGCTGTACGCCGGCCCCTTACAGTGTGCCTGCTGCACGATGGGGGACCCGAAGCGCGTGGCCGGCAGACACGATGTCTGCTGGCCATGAGCTATCGCAGGCACGAGAGCCAGAACAGGGATGTGTACGTGTAAACACACAAATCCCTGTTCTGACAGGAGAGGAGAGACAGATCGTCTGTTCCTACTAGATAGGAACAGCGATTTGGCTCTTCCTCCAGTCAGTCACATCCCCCCACAGTTAGAAACACACATGAGGGAACACATTTAACCCCTTGATCGCCCCCTAGTGTTAACCTCTTCCCTACCAGTGACATTTACACAATAATCAGTGCATTTCTATAGCACTGATCGCTGTATAAATGTCAATGGTCCAAAAAATGTGTTAAAAGTGTCCGATATGTCCTCCGCAATGTTGCAGTCCTGCTAATAATCGCAGATCACCCCCATTACTAGTAAAAAAAAATAAATAATAAAAATGGCATAAAAATGCCATAAATCTATTCCCTATTTTGTAGACGCTATAACTTTTGCGCAAAACAATCAATATACGCTTATTGCGATTTTAATTAACAAAAATATGTAGAAGAATACATATCGGCCTAAACTGAGAAAAAAATGTGCTTATTTAAAAAAAAAATGGGGATACTTATTATAGCAAAAAGTACAAAATATTGTGTTTTTTTCAAAATTGTCGCTCTTTTTTTGTTTATTGCGCAAAAAATAAAAACCACTGAGATGATCAAATACCACCAAAAGAAAGCTCTATTTGTGGGAAAAAAAGGACGTCAATTTTGTTTGGGTACAGCGTGGTTAAAGACATCAAAAAAGCTGCTTGTACCTTGCTGTAAAAGCTGGCTGTACACACTGCTCTCAAACAAGCAGAAACCCATATAAACAAGACATCATCGTAGAAAGAATTCACAAATATATTGCAGACACTTCCAGCAATCAGAAGCTTCAAAGATTACTTCACACAGCTTTAACCTACAGAATAAACAGCTGTTGAGGAACCTAAATCAAAAGGTCAAGTCATAATACATGTTTCTTAGGCTCCCTATATACAATGAGAACATCTACAAAGCTAAATGTTTTTGAAATAAACACACTGTGTATAATCACGCAACCTTAAAAAGGGTTATTCAACACAGCTACAGATTGCTAAACTGTCTCTAGAAGCAGGTACAAGATGACTATTGACAATTGTTGCTGTAAAGGAATTGGCAGCACTCTCAGATTTATGACATTTGATAGGCCGCCTTAGCGGCTGTGCCATTAGTTTTCAAGACACCTGATCACAAAGCAGTAGTATATATCAGTGGACAATTTTCGCGAATAGAACAGAATAGAATATTGGCATGCATTAAAAGGGGGATGAACTCTAGGGATAAAGCAATAATTCTCCCACTCTACAAGACTTTGGTCCAGCCTCACCTGGAGTATGCTGTCCAGATCTGCGCAAACCAATCAATATACGCTTATTGCAATTTTTTTACCAAAAAAATGTAGAAAAATACAGCTGAGGAAGAAATTACCTTTTTTTATATTTTTTGGGGGGGGGGGGGATATTTATTAAAGCAAAAAGTAAAAAAATATTGCTTTTTTTCAAATTTGTCACTCTTTTTTGGTTTATAGCGCAAAAAATAAGAACCACAGAGGAGATTAAATACCACCAAAAGAAAGCTCTATTTGTGGGACAAAAGGAACATCAACTTTGGGTACAGCATTGCACGACCGCACAATTGTCGGTTAAAGCGACCCAGTGCCATATCGCAAAAAACGGCCTGGACATTAAGGGGGCAAATCCTTCAGGGGCTGAAGTGGTTAATGAAACCCTTTCATTGGTAAAATTATGTACTCCTCTGCAATATATTGTATTGAGGTATAACTGAATACTGAATACTAGTTTTGTTATGCACAGAGCTCCGTGGCATGTACAGGAATCAAAGTATGACTAGGAATCTCGCAGAATACATTTTATTACTTCTTTTGTTAAATCCAATGGATGGGTTTCTTTTTTCAACCTGAAAAATGTATTGGACAGGTATTCTATTCCATTCTTTACAGCACATAGAGGAAGTCCTCAAAGCTGACTCCCAAAGCTTGTCTAGAGCCCTTAACATTTACTGTATGTAAAACAACTCTTTTACACCTTACTTTGCTTGCATAGTGTTAGTACCAGAGTTATATTAAATAACCATCAGTGTGGGACCCTCTGACCACCAATGTAAGGGACAACCCCCAATATAATGGAGCATTCTTTGTACTTACCACCAATGAAGGAAAACATTCTTTCAGAAAATGTTTTTATGAACAGAACACCAACTGACACACATCTGGAGACTACTACATTCCCATAATAATACCTTCATTTTCAAAGGGGTATTTCCCTGGTCTTTGGCACTCCAATGTATTCAATCCCTTTCTCTCCATCAACTTACCAGTCTCACCAGATTTGACCAGACCCTAGTCAAGGATACTGGAAACATCCCTTTTATAAGAAGGGCGGTATAATCTATTGACAGTTTTAAACCTCCCTTTTTTGAGCAATATTTCCAAACTATTCTGTTATTAATTTATCCTTTACAGACACTCACCCTGCATTTACTCCTGAGGAAGTGAATGTTGTTCCACGAAATGCATTGAGTTTTTGTATGCAGTTCTGTAACAATCATGTGTTTTATACTTGGACTGCACATTTTAATTTATTTACACCATGAATGAATGTATTGCAATCTATCTGTGTGGATATTGTATATATAATACTTATCAGCTCTATAGCATTACATATTTTTAACTGTATTTTGCTGTTATTTATGATATATATAAAGTGAATCTGCTTACAAAAAGCTAAAGCCATTTTGGCAAAGGAGCTTCACTATTTTTGTAAGTACAGTAACAAACTCCAAAGAGCTCCAAAGGGATGAAGCTAAGGGGAAAATAATACTGGGAGTATGCTATAGGCCCCCTAACCAGAGGGAAGAGGGGGAGACAGATCTCCTATCACAATTTTGATTAGCAGCAAGGATGGGAAGTGTTATCATAATGTGGGATTTAAATTATCCAGAGATAGACTGGGTGGAGGGAACCACGCATTTGTCTAAGGCTCGCCAGTTTCTAAATGTATTGCAGGACAATTTCATGGGTCAGATGGTAGACGCAACAACTAGAAACAAGGCTTTACTAGATCTACTGATTACCAACAATACAGACCTGATCACAGATGTGGAAATATGGGGCAATTTATGAAACAGTGATCATAGGTCAACTGGCTTCAGTATAAAGTCTGAATGCTGATGATGAACCCTCAGCCTTGTATTTTTTGAAGGCCTTCTCCTTCGCTTTTTTATGCATTTTTACATTAGAGTTAAGCCATCCAGGACTTATGTTTGCTCTAAATTTATTTCCCAATGGGATTGACTGGCTAACGCCCTTATTTAGTACGCTCTTAAAGCAAACCCATCTCTCCTCCGTGTTCTTTGTTTCTAAGATTTTATCCCAATTTACTTCTAGCAAGGTTCGTAGTTTAGGGAAGTTGGCTCTTTTGAAATTTAGTGTCTTTGAACATAAGGATAGAACACGAAAGACACATAGCTGAGAGCAAAAAAAATCCCCAAAAATAATTTTTTGCGATTCGGCACTGCATTGTTTTAACTGACAATTGCGCGGTTGTGCGACACTGTACCTAAACAAAATTGACATCCTTTTTTCCCACAAATAGAGCTTTCTTTTGGTGGTATTTGATTGTCTCTGCGGTTTTTATTTTTTGCGCTATAAACAAAAAAATAGCGACAATTTTGAAAAAAACACAATATTTTGTACTTTTTGCTATAATAAATATCCCATTTTCTTTTTTTAAAAAGCTATTTTTTTCTCAGTTTAGGCCGATATGTATTCTTTTACATATTTTTGGTAACAAAAATCGCAATAAGTGTATATTGATTGGTTTGCGCAAAGATTATAACGTCTACAAAATAGGGGATAGATTTATAGCATTTTTATATTATTATTTTTTTTTTTTACTAGTAATGGCCGCGTTCTGCAATTTTTATCGGGACTGCAACATTATGGTGGACACATCGGACACTTTTGACACATTTTCTGGACAATTGGCATTTATACATTGATTAGTGCATAAAAATGCACTGATTACTGTAAAAATGTCACTGGCAGGGAAGGGGTTAACACTAGGGCCCAATCAAGGGGTTAACTGTGTTCCCTATGTGTGTTTTTAACTGTAGGGGGAGGGGACTGACCTAGAGGAAGTGAATGAATGTGGTTACTAGCTAATAGGAACTCACGATCTGTCACGCCTCAAAGAACAGAACAGGGATTTGTGTGTTTACACACACACATGTCCCTGTTCTGCCTCTCATGCCTGCGATCGCTCATGGCTGGTGGTCATCGCGACCATAAGTCTGGAGCATTGGCACCCCCACTGTGCAGCGGGCACGCGCCTCCGGCAGCGCGCAAGCGCCTACTATCCCGATACGACGGGGATCGTGCCGACCTGCTGCAGTAAAATGATGGCGGCTTGTCGGCAAGCGGTTAAGTATATAAATAATAAAAAAGGGAGGACAGACCATATTAGCCCCATAAAGAATGAGGAAGGACATCTGGTTACAAAGGATGGGGAGATGGTGAAGGTATTGAATTTATTCTTCTCCTCAGTCTTCATGAGGGAATCAGGGGGCTTCAGTAACCAAAACTGCAGTGTTTGTCCTCATGACACATCACAGGAAGCTCCCTCATGGCTAACAGAGGACAGAATTATAAATAGACTGGGGAAACTTAACATTAATAAATCACCGGGACCAGATGGCTTGCACCCGAGGGTACTTAGGGAACTCAGTCAAGTAATTGCCAGACTATCGTTCCTAATTTTTACTGACAGTCTACTGACTGAAATGGTACCAGCTGATTGGAGAAAAGCCAATGTAGCACCAATATTTAAAAAGGGGCCAAAATACATCCCTGGGAATTACAAACCAGTTAGCCTAACATCAATAACATGCAAGCTCTTGGAGGGGATGATAAGGGACTATATACAAGATTTTAGTAATGAAAACGGTATCATTAGCAGTGATCAGCATGGATTCATGAAGAACCGTTCTTGCCAAACCGATCTATTAACCTTCTATGAGGAAATGAGCTGCGATCTAGATAAAGGAAGGTGCGTAGACATGGTGTATCTGGATTTTGCAAAAGCATTTGACACAGTTCCCCATAAACGTTTACTGTCCAAAGTACGTTTTGTTGGCATGGACCATAGGGTGAGTACATGGATGGAAAACTGACTACAAGGGCGAGTTCAGAGGGTGGTGATAAATGGGGAATACTCGGAATGGTCAGGGGTGGGAAGTGGGGTCCCCCAGGGTTCTGTGCTGAGACCAATCCTGTTTAATTTGTTCATAAATGACCTGGAGGATGGAGTAAACAGCTCAATCTCTGTATTTGCAGATGACACTAAGCTAAGCAGGGCAATAACTTCTTCGCAGGATGTGGAAACCTTGCAAGAAGATCTGAACAAATTATTGGGGTGGGCAACTACATGCCAAATGAGGTTTAATGTAGAAAAATATAAAATAATGCATTTGGGTGACAAAATTATGAATGCAAACTACTCATTAGGGGGGGAAACTCTGGGGGAATCTAGGATTGAAAAAGACCTGGGGGTCCTAGTAGATGATAGGCTCAGCAATGGCATGCAATGCCAAGCTGCTGCTAGCAAAGCAAATAGAATGTTGGCATGCATTAAAAGGGGGATTAACTCCAGGGATAAAGCAATAATTCTCCCACTCTACAAGACTTTGGTCCGACCTCACCTGGAGTATGCTGTCCAGATCTGGGCAACAGTCCTCAGAAAGGAAGTACTGGAAATGGAGCGAGTATAAAAAAGGGCAACAAAGCTAATAAAGGGTCTGGAGGATATTAGTTATGAAGAAATGAAGAAAGGTTGCGAACACTGAACTTATTCTTTCTGGAGAAAAGACACATTGAGAGTGGACATGTTTTTTTTTTTTTTTTGCAAAATTGACTTTTAGTTTATTTACACTTTAAATATTCACAGAAAATTCCCCATTTTAAATACCAATTTTCCAGAACACCTTGCTTGCTGCATCGATGGGTGATTTTTTTTTTTTTAAACGTTTTTATTATGGTCTATCAGTAGAATAAACAAGTGATAGACATTATCAGCTATGAGATGGCATAGATCAAGTACAATCAAAATTGTGAGTACAATCAAACTTGTAGATACAGTCGAACTGAGAATACAGACTACAGGAGAGAAGAAACAAGTGTACTAGAACACATATGCATAAGAGCCGCTTGTTGAGTACAGGGCGTTTGACACTATTCTGACTTCCCCATACACCCCATTGGGAGCAGACTGTGTCATGGGGAAGGACAAGGCCATCAGCCCCATCCCTACACACACCTATAATTGATAAAGCAAGATTATATAGTAAACAATTAAGATATCTAACTGGGTGAACTCAGGGAGTATCGAAAGTCTCATCTGCTTACCTCTAAGGGGGGAAGCGTTGAGATCATATTAAAGAGATAGATTAGAGAGAGGTGTTAGTATGAATGAAACAGGAGTAGGAAAGCTGATTAAACATTCTCGTGTATACTCATAAATCGTTAATAAGCCTTGGATTGTACAGTTATATAGAGAGACACAAAAGAGGTATTCACTTTTGGCTCTGTCCGGTCTAGATTGTGCTGGGGGCTAGTTCTTATGAGTGAAGTAGTTTAACGAATAGCGGTGTACTAGTCATGTGAGTTTTATACTTCTAGTGTGTGCTAACCATGGGGACCAGTGTCTATGGAATTTGTCCCCTGTCAGATTAGCTTTGGAAAAAAGATATTCTATATGACAGTGCTCATTAAGCATGTTAATGAGAGAAGTGAAAGTTGGTGGGAGTGGGTTTTTCCAGGCACGGGCTAAGACTGCACGCACTGAGAGTGGATATGATTTTAATTTACAAATACCATACTGGTGACTAGGGATGAGCTTCGTGTTCGAGTCGAACGCATGTTCGACTCGAACATCGTGTGTTCAGTCGTTCACCGAATTACGAACGTTATGGGTCATTCGCGCCAAATTCAAGTGGCGCGTCACAGCCCATAATTCACTTGCATCACAGTGCATTGCTGGCTGATGATTGGCCAAGCATGCACTATGACCCGTATGCTTGGCCAATCACCGCGCTGTCTGCACAAAGAGCTGTAATTGTCCAAAGCCAGGGAGGCTTTGGCCAATTATGGCTCAGGGGGTTTAGTACACTCCCCACACTATATAAGGCTGCCTGCGTGGCGGCCTTGTGTAGTGTGTCGCGGCGGAGAGCGTTAGATAGACAGAGAGACAGTGTCATTTGATTTAAGTTAGATAGAGTAGGCAGGTCGAGTCAGTTAGCTGCACTTATAGTGTATTGTGTATATATATACATCCCAGGTGTTGTGTATACATATATATATATATATATATATATATATATATATATATATATGTATACACTGTATTCAGTTTAGCTAGATCCGTTCCTGTTATTCTCTTCCTAATATACTGACAGGCAGGCAGGTGTTTTTACAGTATTTCCAGTTAGTGTACTGTGTAACCCTGCACAGTTGCACCTACAGTATAGCTACCTGAAGCCAGGTGTTTGTGTGCTTCTTCTGATCCTATTAATAGCACAGGCAGGCTCTTGAAGTATATACAGCTAGTGTACTGTGTAACCTTGCACAGTTGCACCTACAATATAGCTACCTGAAGCCAAGTGCTTGTGTGCTTCTTCTGATCCTATTAATAGCAGAGGCAGGCTCTTAAAGTATTTCCAGTTAGTGTACTGTGTACCCTGCACGTTGCACCTACAGTATAGCTACCTGAAGACAAGTGCAGGTGTTCTCATACTAATAATACTACAGGCAGGCAATTGATTCTGCTAGCTGCAGTATAATCGGTATATATATATACATCCCCAGTTTTGTGCAGCTACATATCACTGCAGGCCATTAGTATGTCTGGAAGGCCAACAAGGAGAGGTAGACAGTCACAAGCCAATAAAAGAGGGCAAGCAGGCTCTGTCTCTAGAGGCAACAGTACTGGTCGTGGACACGGTGCATCCTCATCAGCACGTGGCCGTGGGACACGCTTGGCCTTTTTTTCATCAGCTGGCCGCGTTGAGCCGCAACATGCGGAAGACCTGGTCGAGTGGATGACCAAGCCGTCCTCATCCTCCTCATCCTCTCACCCAGGCTCAGGGTACTTTGTCTGGCAAAGCAGCTGCCAACGTGGCCTCTTCCCTCGGCTCAATGGCATCAGTCACTCCTTCCCTAGCCTCACCATGTCCTCCTGAAGAGTCCCCCGGACTGTTTGACCACAGTGTTGGGTACATGCTCCATGAGGATGCCCAGCGTTTTGAAGGCTCCGATGATGGTACTCAGCTAGAGGAAGGCAGTAATGTGAGCCCAGACAGAGGAGGTGCCCAAGAAGGACAGCAATCTGGCAGTCATGTTCTGCCTGCTGCAGCATACTGCCAGGTTTGCTCCAGTGATGAGGAGGGAGGGGATGATGAGGTCACTGACTCCACGTGGGTGCCTGATAGGAGAGAGAAGGAGGAGGCACATCACCAATGAGGCAGGATGCCCTCCTGGGGCCAGCTTAAGGGCAGCACATTGACTGCATCACACCACAGAGCTCCGCATGTACAGGGCACTGCTGTCTCTGCGCGTTATTACAAAAGTTCTTTGGTGTGGGCCTTTTTTGAGATGAGTGCATCAGATCGCACCAATGCTATTTGCAACATATGTCTCAAGCGTATCTCTTGTGGCCAAAACATCTCCCGCTTGGGCACCACATGCTTGACCAGACATATGTTGACTTGCCATGCAGTTCGTTGGCAAGCGTACCTAAAAGACCCACACCAAAGAACAAAGAGGACCTCTCCTTGCTCCTCATCAGCTGGGATCTCCAACCCCACTATACCTTCAGTCCTCTCCGAGACCTGCACTGAGAGGAATAAAGGTGTAGAATTAGGTGTGTCACAGCCAAGTACTTGCGGGCAACCTGCTATCGGTACACCAACGTCAGATTGTACCAGGCAAATTTTCCTGCTCCAGCTGCTGCACCGCAGAAAGAAGTTCACTCCCAGCCATCCACATGCCCAGCAGTTGAATGCTAGCTTGGCAAAATTGCTAGCACTTCAACTGCTACCTTTTCAGTTGGTAGACTCTGCCCCCTTCCATGAGTTTGTGGAATGTGCACTTCCCCAGTGGCAGGTTCCCAAATGCCACTTTTTCTCACGGAAGGCGATTCTGGCTCTCTACCAGCATGTGGAAGGCAATGTCTTGGCCTCGCTGGATAAGGCGGTCAGCGGTAAGGTGCATATTACCGTTACCAAAGTTTCACGGCGCATTGGGTGACTGCTGGCAGCTGGGAAGGATGCAGGACAAGGTGCAATAGTGTTGGAGGTTTTTCCGCCACCACGCCTCCAAAATGCTACTACTATTGGTGATTCTGACACACCTCTCTCCTCCACCCCTCTTCTTCTTCCTCCATGGCCTCTTCCTGTTCATTGTCCTCGGAACCAGCGGTGCTCCATAGGCGTTCAAGGGGCTATGCAAGTACGCAGGCCAAAAAATGCCATGCGGTGCTTGAGCTGGTGTGCTTGGAAGACAGGAGCCACACTCAGGCAGATATTCTGTCAGCTCTGCAGGGCAGGTTCAGAGGTGGTTGACGCCACGCCAGCTTAATCCAGGAATGGTGGTTTGCAACAATGGCACCAACCTCCTCTCCACCCTCCGACAGGGACAACTGACCCATGTGCCCTGTTTGGCTCACGTCTTTAACTTGGTGGTGCAGTGGTTCTTGGGCAGGTACCCAGCCTTACAGGATGTCCTGAGGCAGGCCAGGAAAGTCTGTGTGCATTTCCGCCAGTCGTATAATGCCAGTGCTCAGCTGGCTGATCTCCAAAAGGAATTTAACCTGCCCAAGAACCGCCTAGTCTGTGACATGCCCACCAGATGGAACTCAATGTTGAGCATGCTGCAGCTGCTGCACACGCAGCAGAGGGCCATCAATGAGTATTTGTGTGACTATGGCACCAGGACAGGGTCAGGGGAGCTTGTTTTTTTTCCCCACGCCAGTGGACCATGATCAGGGATGCATGCACTGTCCTGTCATCAGTTGAGGAGGCCAGGAGGATGGTGAGAAGTGACAGTGCATGCATCAGTGACACTGTCCCCCTTGTCCACCTGTTGGAGCACACGCTGTGTGGAATAATGGACAGGGCACTTGAGGCAGAACAGAGGCTGGAAGAGGAGGACTTCCTTAGCTCTCAAGGCCCCTTTTATCCAGACAGTGTTCCTGTGTGGCCGCCGATCACACAGGAAGAGGAGGAGGAGGAGGAGGATTGTGTCAGCATGGAGGTGGAGCCTGGCACTCAGCATCAGCAGCAGTCTTTAAGGGATCATTTACAGTCCCAAGAAACCCATGGACTTGTACGTGGCTGGGAGGAGATGGCTGCGGATCATGTCATCCTTAGTGACCCAGAGGACTCCGGACTGAATGCCTCAGCAAACCTACGCTACATGGCCTCCCTGATCCTGCAAAGCCTGCGGAAGGATCCTCAAATTTGTGGTATCAAGGAGAGGGATCATTACTGGATTGCAACCCTCCTTGATCCACGTTACAAGGGTAAGGTTGTGGACCTTATCTTGCCATCGCAGAGGGAGCAGAGGATGCAACACTTTCCCAGAGACTGGGAGGTTACAAACTCCTGTTCCTGGACAACGTGTTGCTGAGGCTTCGGTCAGTCAAAGAAGGAGCGGTGGAGAAGGTGGCCGTCTGACCGATGCGTTCAGACAATTTTTTAGCCCCAAGGTATGATCGGTTCCAGCAACCATCGCCAGCATCTGTTTTACATGGTGCAGGAATACCTAGGGGCAAGATCTGACTTGGACACCTTTCCCACCGAAAATCCTCTGGGTTACTGGGTCTTGAGGATGGATCACTGGCCAGAGCTTGCACAATATGCAATTGAGCTACTGGCCTGTCCTGCATCCAGCATTCTTTCGGAACACACCTTCAGTGCTGCTGGAGGCTTTGTAACCAATCACAGGGTGCGCCTGTCCACCGACTCGACTGAATTTCATAAAAAGGAATCAGTCTTGGATCACCACCAGATACCAAGCACCTGATGTTGATGTAACTAAATATTTTTTTTTTTAAATGTCAGATTCCTTCAAGACTCCCTATGCTGTTGCTGAGTGACTATCCTGTTATGCTGAGTGACTATCCTCTTCCTCCTCAATGATCATGCTGATAGCTTGTAAGAATATTTTTGTTTCTGTTCACCGCCACCAGTGGCTAAGGCCCAATTTTTCTGCCCCTGTTTAACAGGGGTGTGTAATTACAATTTTTGATGCAATACTTTGCAGCAGGGCTCATTCCTGTGCTCCAACTAGAGTATCTGTGAGGGGTTGCGGTGTTGTGGCACCAGCACCAGTGTCTAAGGCCCAATTTTTCAGCCCCTGTTTAACAGGGACATGTAATTACAATTCTTGATCTAATATTTCACAGCAGGGCCCGTTTCTGCACCCACCAAGAGTAACTGTGAGGACTTACAGTGTTGTGGCACCAGCACCACCATCACCAAAGGCCCAATTTTTATGACCCTGTTCAACAGGGGTATGTAATTACAATTCTTGATCTAATATTTCACAGCAGGGCCCGTTCCAGCGCCCACCAAGAGTAACTGTGAGGACTTACAGTGTTGTGGCATCAGCACCACCACCATCACCAAAGGCCCACTTTTTCTGACTCTGTTCAACAGGGGCATGTAATTACAATTCTTGATCTAATATTTTACAGCAGGGCCCGTTCCAGAGCCCACCAAGAGTAACTGTGAGGATTTACAGTGTTGTAGCACCATCACCAAAGGCCCAATTTTTCTGACCCTGTTTAACAGGGGCACGTAATTACAATTCTTGATCTAATATTTCACAGCAGGGCCCGTTCCAGCACCCACCAAGAGTAACTGTGAGGACTTACAGTGTTGTGGCACCAGCACCACAACCACCATCACCAAAGGCCCAATTTTTCTGACCCTGTTCAACAGGGGCATGTAATTACAATTCTTGATCTAATATTTCACAGCAGGGCCCTGTGAGGGCTTAGAGTGTTGTGGCAACACCAATACCTAAGGCCCCAATTTCTGCAGAGTATATAGGGCAGGCCCCTACTTTCAAACATCCAACTTACAAACGACTCCTACTTGCAAACGGAAGGAGACAACAGGAAGTGAGATTAAATCTACCCCTAGGAAGGGAAATTCTCTCCTGTAAGAGTTAACATGGGAAAAACGTTGCTCCTTTCCACTGATGCTTTATCACCAATCCTTGTTTCACTAAAACCCCCAAATTTTCAAAAAACATTTGTCATTGGGACAGAAAGTGAGGTGAAATCTTCTGAAGAGGAGCACAGGCAGCAAAACAAATGTCACAGAGGTAATAACCCTTCCCTATGTTTTCCAAAAAGCTTAAAATAGATTGTTTTGGCTGGAGCTAAACACTTTAAATATGTACCAGTTCAAAATTACAAACAGATTCTACTTAACAACAAACCTACAGTCCCTGTCTTTTTTTGCACCGCCTGTATGCTGCTGTCTAGAGGGCCTGGGGCCCCACGCCTTGCCTTTTTTAAATTTGGGTGCGGTGTTCCCCTTAATATCCACACAAGACCCAAAGGGCCTGGTAATGGACTGGGGGGGGGGTACCCATGCTGTTTGTCTCACTGATTTTCATCCATATTACCGGGACCCGACATTACATTAAAGCCGTAAGCAGTTTTAAATTACTTTTATTTCTTTAAAAATGTCATTTAGTGCAGGGACTGTTCTAAGCACGGGAAAAACGCACCATTTTACAGGCATACTATAGACACCCCACAGGTACGATATTTCAATGAATATTTCGCTATTTTTTTCACTTTAAGTATCATTAAAATCACTGCTCCCGAAAAAACGGCCTTTTAAAAACTTTTTTTTGTATTGATACATGTCCCCTGGGGCAGGATCCGGGTCCCCAAACCCTTTTTAGGACAATACCATGCAAATTAGCCTTTAAAATGAGCACTTTTGATTTCGAACGTTCGAGTCCCATAGACTTCAATGGGGTTCTAACGTTCATGCAAAGTTTCGGTCCATTTGCAGGTTCTGGTGCAAACCGAACCGGGGGGGGGGGGTGTTTGGCTCATCCCTACTGTTGACCCCACAATAGGGATAAAATTTTCCATGGAAGGGAGTTTAATAAGACACGTGGCCACTCACTAAAATTAGAAGAAAAGAGATTTAACCTTAAACTGCGTAGAGGGTTCTTTACTGTAAGAGAGGCAAGGTGGTTTCAGCAGGGGGCATCGATAGTTTCAAAAAACTATTAGATAAGCACCTGAACGACCGCAACATACAGGGACATACAATGTAATACTGACATATAATCACACACATAGGTTGGACTTGATGGACTTGTGTATTTTTTCAACCTCGCTTACTATGTAACTATGTAACAAATGTTGTAAAGCCCCAGTCAGAGTGTTAAGAATCGGTTAAGCTAAATTCTTCCTTCCCCAAACTGAAACTCCCTATGAGCTTGTGTCTCCCATAGACATAGCTAAAACATTCCATGAAGTCTACATTAAGCTTTACGACAAAGACATGCACATACACCTAACAGTCCAAATTTCTGCCTGTATCTTACGCTGTTACCCCTCAGGCCCTTTTCACACTGGGGCGGTAGGGGTCGGCGGCGGTAAAACAGCGCTATTTTTAGCGCTGTTTTACAGCGGTATTCGGCCGCTAGCGGTGCGGTTTTAACCCCCCGCTGGCGGCCGAAAAAGGGTTAAAAGCACTCGTACAGCGCGGCTATAGCTGCGGTATTGCCGCGGTACAGCCGCGCTGTCCCATTGATTTCAATGGGCAGGAGCGGTGAAGGAGCGGTGAATACACCGTTCCTTCACCGCTCCAAAGATGCGGCTTGCAGGAGATTTTTTCTTCTCCTGCCAGCGCACCGCTTCAGTGTGAAAGCCCTCGGGCTTTCACACTGAACAAACAGTGGAGGCTGTTTAGGGGCGGTTTGCAGGCACTATTTTTAGCGCAATAACGCCTGCAAACCGCCCCAGTGTGAAAGGGGCCTTAGTGTCACTGAATAATTTAAGCTCCCATCACTGAAAAATAATTATTTAGGACAGTCTGTTCTTTATAGACTAAAGCCCCATGGCATGACAGCTTTACTATGTTTTATTTTGTTTTAAATCCATTTTAACTTCTAACTTGATGGCAGCCTTCAATGGACTCGCAGAGAACCATGAGCATGTCTCTGATATTATTGTTATTATTATACAGGATTTATATAGCGCCGACAGTTTATGCAGCGCTTTACAATTAGAGGGTAGACAGTACAAATACAAAACACCTTAATACAGTTGGAATCAGAGGGCCCTGCTTGTTAGAGCTTACAATTGAATATTGTAAAGCGCTGCGTAAACTGTTGGAGCTATATAAATCCTGTATAATAATAATAGTTTAAGGGAGGGAGGGTCAAGAGATACAAGAGGTAATAACTGTGGGGGCCTGGTAGCAGTGTTCATGATGGATTGAAGGGGGGTAGCCTAATGAGAGGTAAGCCAATGAGGAGGACGTTGCAGTAGTCGAGGTGAGAGATGACCAGGGAGTGGATTAAAAGCTTTGTGGTGACATTGGTTAGGAAAGGGCGTATCTTGGAGATGTTGCGGAGGTTGAGGCAGCAAGCTTTGGACAGCAAATGGATGTGGGGCTGAAAAGTATAGTTCAGAATCCAGGATTAGGACTTAGGACAGGATTAGGACTAGGACCTTGGCATGGTTGGACGGGTTGATAGCTGAGCCATTGATTTTGACAGAGAAGTCAGGGGATGTGGCACATGGGGGAGGATATCTCATGAGCTCTGTTTTGGATAGGTTGAGTTTGAGGAAGTGATGTGACATCCAGGCTGATATATCTGTTAGTAAGTTGGTTATGCATGAGGAGACCGATGGAGTGAATTGGGGGTTGGAGAGGTAGATTTGGGTGTCGTCCATGTAAAGATGATATTGAAAGCCATTGGAGGCAATTAACCAGGGAGGAGGAGTAGATTGAGAAAAGGAGAGGTCCAAGAACAGAACCTCGGGGTCCCCGATGAAGAAAGGAAGAGGAGAGGAGGAAGTAGAGGTGTAAATGACAATGAAGGAGTGGTGGGATAGGTAGGATGAGAACCAGCGAAGAGTACAGTCACGGAGACCAAAGGAGTGGAGTTTTTTTTTAGGAGGGGGTGGTCCACTGTATCAAAGGCAGAAGAGAGGTCCAGGTGAAGTAGTACAGAATAGTGTCCATTGGTTTTAGCCGTTAGTAGGTTGTTGGTGAGTTTAAAGAGAGCAGTTTCCATGGAGTGTTGAGGGCGAAATCCAGACTGAAGGGGATCAAGAAGTCTGTTCAATTTCAGATGGTCACTCGGTTGTAGACCAGTCTTTCAAGGAGTTTGGAGGAGAAGGAGAGTAAGGAGGAGGGTATAGAATGTTAAGATTGGTGGGGTCCAGTGAGGGCTTTTTAAGGATAGGGGTGAAAAGCGCATGTGCAGAGTGTTGGGCTGTAGAATATTGATTTTAAATGCAGGTTGGTGATTTTTCAGATTTCTCTTTTTGGTATTACCAGGTTGGGTTCCAGAGTTTTGAGATATCAAAGAGTTTTAGTAGAGAATAAGTCTCCAATCTTTTGTCCAAGTCTTGCAGAAGACCAGCAGGCTGTAAGTGCAGGTGCACTCAGCCCTTATAATGAAAGACATAGTTCAGGGCTCCTGCTAGGGAAGAGCTGGCTAAGTAAGTCTGAGAGACTGAGAAAACGGAAATGACTTGGCAAGTCCAGGGGACTAAGGGAATCTGGAAGTCTCAAAGGAGTGAACAAGCCCAGGATGTCAGGAGAACCCCTATCAAAAGGTTAGGGAGTGGGCCCCTGCAGCAGGGTCCTGTAGTTTAAACGGTGACAGAGTCAGGAGAGCTGAGAAAGCCCGTACTCCCAGTACAGGAATACATTAAGATATAGTCTGAGGGATCAGCCCAGAGCAGAGGTTTAAGGCTTAAGCAGCAGCTTTTGTAGTTTTGTTACCTGTTTTGATGGTAAAAACCCCTGTGTGGCATCTGCGTTTGTTGAACTTTGAGTTTGATTAATAAAAGTACCCTAAACCACAGTTTGAACTGGCATGGACTCACTAAAAAGTAATATGGGCTTCTTGCCCATATTACAGTGATGCATAGGAAGATGAAGAGCCACATATCCTGTACCAGTTATTTTCCCACATCATTACTGAACACATACAGCCTCATGCTTCAATTCTCATCTACATATACTCATACAGCTAAAGCAAGCTGACCCATAGAGGCCAGATATAACAATATCAGCAACAATTTTTTTTGGAAAAATACTTATTTTATTTTTCAATTATAAAACAGTAACAAAATGGTAGTACAAATACACACATTCCACAAATGATACAGAGCATAACCATGGTGAGATATTAACAGGTTCCACACAGAACATAAAACTTATAAGGGGCACCATGAAATTAACAGCTCCAGCTGAGAGTGAGGATCTTATGATAAACCTAATGTAAATACCAGGGGGAGGAATATGGATGGGGGAGAGGAAGAGTTAAAAAATAAAAAGGCGGGGGGGAATAGGAGGGTAACACAAGGAGTGGAGGGAAGAACAGCGTGTCAACGTAGTTCGTAGAAAGCATCAAAGCCTCAAAAAAGCGCAAGTATTCCAATACAACAAAATAAATTATCACAATTATAGAAACAATTGTTTATACAAGTCAGAGGATTGAAAGTCTATCCATAAGGCCTAGCATTTCTAAAATTTTGGGTAAGTATTGGCGCACTGACACCTCCATGATGTGTTGTACCCTCAGCAGCCATTCCTTAATTGTGAGGCCTGATTGGGACTTCCAGTGAATGGGGATGAGGCATTTACCAGCAGTAAGGAGGTGAGGCATCAGGGAGCTTTGTAAGACCCTACCGACTTCACGGTGTTGTGGAATAACATGGGTAAAGGGTCATCAGCAATGTGGTGGTTTGTCACCTTAATAATTAGATTACGGACCTCAATCCAAAAAGGATGAATAACAGGGCATTCCCACCACAAGTACAATATCAGCACTCTTAAAGTGGTTCTAAAGAATGAAGGTTTTTTACCTTCATGCATTCTATGCCTGTGTGATGCTCGTGTTTATGTGCATCCCTGTACAGGCACTCCCATTTATCTAATTCGGAAAGCTGCGGCTGCATAAACATAGTTGCTGCTCCCAATTTGACATCTGTGTGGGTGTAGGTGCACTGCCATGAACGCAGACAGTGTAAGTCCAGGAACATGTCCCCGCACCCACAGAGATGTCAAATTGAGAGCAGAGGATGTGTCCCTGCAGCCACTGCTTCCCAATTGGCATCAATGGGACTGCTTGAACAGCGATGCAAAGAACACCTGTCTATCCATGTGTGAGTAAACACGGTCTCACACAGGTGTACTCTCTTTTTTTTACAATGGTATTTGTAATATTTGTAATATTTCTTACTGCTCTTTTTTTTTTTTTTTTGGGGGGGGGGGGACTTTTGTGAAACATGGGGGTCTAAAGAGACAAAGAAATGGACATAGAGTCCTCTTTACCTTTCTCTGCAAATTAATGAATAGAAGTCTCTGACTTGACTCCCGCTAGAGGTGGTTCTGGCCAGCTCAGTAGATTGCTTTAAGAAAGGCCTGGATACTTTCCTAATGTACATAATATAACTGGGTACTAACATTTATAGGTAAAGTTGATCCGGGGAAAATCCGATTGCCTCTCGGGGGATCAGGAAGGAATTTTTTCCCCTGCTGTAGCAAATTGGAGCATGCTCTGCAGGGGTTTTTTGCCTTCCTCTGGATCAACTGAGGGTATAAAATTGGGTATATTGGATTGTACGATATTTTTTATTTTATTTATTTATTATTTTTAAGGTTGAACTGGATGGACTTGTGTCTTTTTTCAACCTGGCTAACAATGTAACTATGTAACATGTTTACTAGCCCCTCTCTCAAACCTGAACACCGAACCGATCTCCTGCCCTAGAAGCAGCTGCAGCCAGTGGGAAGGAGATGAGGGGAAGCCAGCCAGCAGCGCTGCAGGGGGCGCAGGGATTGGTGTTGCAGTGGAGGGTAGAAAAGAATGGGGTCAGAGTGTCATGGAGGGGAGATATATGTGGACAGTTTTATTTCCTCTGAGGCTCACCTGCACTAGCTGAAGCTGGCAGGAGGGAGAGGAGGGAAGCTAGTAGCGCTGTAGGGAGGGGGCATTAGGGGGAGTTAAATCCCCCTGTGGCTCCCCTGAAGCACCCAAAGCCAGTGGGAGAGGAAAAGAGGAGAAGCCAGCAGGTGAGCCAAAGCAGATTGGTGTAGGGGGTCAGGCACATAAGAATGGAGGGGGGGTAGCTCTACATGTGTGCAATGTATGAGGGCACAGTAGGCCCCACCCCCCTCAGGACCTGTGTGCACTGCACACATTTCACACATGTATGATGCGCCACTAATGTTGACTGAGATATTTCTCCTCAGTGACCCTTCATATGATTGCTCAGAAATCAGAAGTCACATTTGACCCACTTATAAAGTTAAGCATGAACTAGTATTACCAATGAATAGTGGGCACAATAAGGAGCCCACAACATGGGATTGTGGCCGCCACAGTTTTATAACGTTTTTTCTTAAAAAAAAAAAAAAAATGTAAGAAAAAAAAAAAAAAAAGAGCGGGCTTGTCACAAGGACGTTTTTCCACAGGTGTCAGGAGGTTACATAAGCTGCCTGTGTGACAAACCCGCTCACAGTTGCCCTGAGGCGGCTTAAGCTTGAGCTCCCCTTCCTTCCCACCCTTGTTGCTGGCACCATTATGTGGTTATGTCACCCTTGGATCAAGGGGGGACTTTGGTCTTATGAATTGATTTATTTATAGCTCGAGTCCTATGACTGAGCGCGTTGAGAATTTGTTTTTAAGTTTGAAATTACATGTATTTATTCTTTCATTGATTAATATTAAATAACGTTATTTGATTTATTTAAATACCAATAAAGGTGCCAAGGCCATTTGAAACACCAATTTGTTGTATTGTGATTATTTGGATTAGTATATGGTGCGACCTACAATCCCATGACCAAAGTCTTCCTGATCCTTTCTGTGATCATTAGTTGCCAATGTAAAGGACATCATGCAAATGTATGATCTCTACCACTTAATATCTAGAAAACACATGCACTTCTGGTACATCTGGTACCACTGGAAAGAAATAAAAAGTAGTCCATTAGCCATCAGAATAAAGGCTTTGTTGCTTTTTTTTTATAGTTTTGCATAGAGTGACAAGGGATTAGAACACCTGTCAGTTTTTATTGCTGTCTGTGCCCCCATTAAGTGGGTTCACCCTCTCTATTTGTCCTGTTTACCATTATCATTGAAGGTGAAGGTAGAAGAAAATCCCAAATTTTGTATTGTACTGCAGAAAAGTAATAGAGGGGAAATCTTTCAATGGGGACACTAGTTCTGATGACCTGGGGGTCACCAAGGGATTCCCTTAATTTGCAGAGATTTCCTCTAACTTCCTGTTTGGCTATGGGACAGGAAGTGAAGGGAAATCTCTGCAATGGGACACAGATGACGAAAAAAATAAATCTGACAGAGGTTACAACCCTCCCATATTCTATCCAAAATGAAAAAAAAAATGTTTTGCCTATAGTTCTACTTTAACCTATTATTAAAAGATTTTATGGAATTCATGTCCATATGAAAATTTTTTTTATTATTTTATGAAAGTATATTTTAAGATTCCAACATACTGTACGTCAATAATGTGTGCAGAGAAAATCTGCAGTAAAAGGCAGCATTTAGGGGTGGAGAGGGTTGCGTCTACAATTATATTATTTATGGTCAAGAATATGTAAACCAAACATCTCATACTCTTGATATGTGATTGCTGTACCATGTACTCACATGAAAAAATATTCTGGTCTCCTTGTATTGCTTCCTTTGTGTGAAATCCCTGGTTTTTCTGCCAGTTCCTCTGCTTTCCTATTATAAACTGACCACACTATGCATGAAAACTCAGCCTGCTTTCCCTGAATGATCAGACTTGACCTGACACCCTCCCCTCCTCACAGCCATTCACTGGGAAGACCAGTGTGTGCTGCTCCTGTTTCTCCTCACCTAGCTCTTTAAGATCCTTATGCAGCTGAGAATAAAGGGTATGTGACCACTTGTAAAACAGGGAGAAAAGGGTATTTAGAATGTTTTATATACACACACATACAAATGTTTTGCCTTTCATTTTTATTTTAAACTGAATGGGTTGTTTTACAAGGTGAGGGTTTACATATACTTTAAATTGTGTCACAGTTTTAACCCCCCTGGCGGTATTCCCAAGTCTGGCTCGGGGTGGATTTTCAGTACCAAAAGCAGTAACCCCGAGCCAGACTTGGGATCGCATCGCAGGATCCATGTAGAGGTTACTTACCTTGTCCCTTGGACCCTGCGATATCTCCCCGCTGTGATCTGCGAGCCGCCGTGTCTTGCTCGATTCACAGTGCCGAGCTCCATTCCCTGCGATACTGTAATCTTACAGATTACAGTACTGTATCACATAATTACACATCCCCTTTGTCCCTAATGCTTTGTCCAGTGTCCTGCATGCAGTTTTATATTATAAATACTATTCTTTCTGCCAGGAAACTGGAGATTGTCCATAGCAACCAAAAAATGTCAGTTTACGTCAAAAGTGCTTTTAGACCAGCTAGAAAACAGTGATAATAAATTAGAATCACTTGCAGAATTGAGTGATAGTGATTTGTGGGGAAATTCGTCATCAAGCACTAAAAGTAACGACAGCAACAATTCTGCAACTGAGCAAATGTCAGTGTTTTTGATTTGATTACAAGGAACACACCAGACAGGTCAGGGATAAAGTTGTGGAGTAGTTTAAAACAGGGTTAAATTATAAAAAAAATCCCAAGCTTTGAACATCTCATGGAGAACTGTTCAATCTAGCATTTGATAATGGAAAGAGTATGGCACAACTGCAAACCTACCAAGACATGGCCGTCCACCTAAACTGACAGACTGGGCAAGGAGAGCATTAATCAGAGAAGCGGCCAAGAGGCCCATGGTAACTCTAGAGGAGCTGCAGAGATCAGCAGCTCAGGTGGGAGAATCTGTCCACAGGACAACTATTAGTCATACACTCCACAAATCTGGCCTTTTTAGAAGAGTGGAAAAATGAAAGCCATTGTTGAAAGAAAGCCATAAGAACTCCAGTTTGCAGTTTGCGAGAAGCCATGTGGGGGGCACAGCAAACATGTTGAAGAACATAGCAAAATGCTATGTGTGGCAGAAAACGAACACTGCACATCACCCTGAATACACCATCCCCACCGTGAAACATGGTGGTGACAGCATCATTATTGTGGAGATGCTTTTTTTCAGCAGGGATAAGGAAGCTGGTCAGAGTTGTTGGGAAGATGGATAAAGCCAAATACAGAGCAACCTTAAAAGAAAACCTGTTAGAGTCTGCAAAAGACTTGAGACTGGGGCGAGGTTCACCTCCCAGCAGGACAACGACCCTAAACATACAGCTAGAGCTACACTGGAATGATATAGATCAAAGCATATTCATGTGTTAGAATAGCCCGGTTAAGGTCCAGACCTAAATCCAATTGAGAATCTGTGGAAAACTTGAAAATTGCTGTTCACAGACGCTCTCCATTAAATCTGACAGAGCTTGAGCTATTTTGCAAAGAAGAATGGGCAAAAATGTCACTCTCTAGATGTGCAAAGCTGGTAGAGACATCCCCAAAAAGACTTGCAGCTGTAATTTCAGAAAAAGGTTGTTCTGCAAAGTATTGACTCTGGGGGGCTGAATACAAATGCACGCCACACTTTTCACATATTTATTTGTAAAAAAAAATTAAAATCATTTATCACTTTCCTTCCACTTCACAATTATGTGCCACTTTGTGTTGGTCTATCACGTAAAATCCCAATAAAAAACATTTATGTTTTTGGTTGTAACATGACAAAATGTGGAAAATTTCAAGGGGTATGAATACTTTTTCAAGGCACTGTAGGTCTGAGTAGTTACTCTCCAATGTCCGAGAACAATCTTCAGTACATGACACGTTTCAGGTTCAAGCCCTGTCATCAGGGGTATTTATATAGGAGAATCTATGTTCAGCATAAGGTAAATGGTGCAGCACTCAAAACGTACAATTATTCAAGCAGAGACTAATTTGTCACTGTCAGTAGATGGCGTGGTTGGAGGTTTGGTCTTTGGCAGAACGGAAGTCTGCTAAGTACGGCTCTAATGAAGCCGAATATCCTGTTTGCCCTTCTGATTATTGAGGCCCATGGGAGACTTACAGCACCAAGGGTTTGGAGCATACAGCTATTCCATTTAACTACACCTGCCTGGATGTTCCTTTTGTTCAAAGCAAAGGCCTTGGCTTGCTTGCAACTGCTTGCCATCTGGTAAGCAAGTTTTTTATTAGGTGGTGGCACTGAATAAGGATTTAGCTCACCTGGGTGTTTAGTGCGGATTTGTTTGAACTGCATTTCACTATTCTGGAATATACAAGCCATTGTTGACCTGCACCTTTATATAGCGCAGCTTCTCCTTTTCTATCCTATATAAATCCCCCTGATGACAGGGCTTGCACCTGAAACGCGTCGTGTACCGAAGCTTGTTCTCGGACATTGGAGAGTAACTACTCAGATCTATATGTACAACATTTATTCATGATTGCATGAAATTGTATGTTTTTGTTTTTGTCCATATGTTTTACTAATCATCACATGTGTGATTGAATTTTTACAACATTTTCAATAAATATTTGTATTTTATCCGACCCTTGTAGTGTTGTTGCCATTAAAATTCCCATTCAGGGGGTATTTCTTTCTAAGTCTATTGTGAAGGAGATCAGAGACCATTCATTCATCCACAACATACAATATGGCCAATGCATGTTTTTCATTTAGGTTACAGGCAGGATACTTTTTAACCAACTTCTGGATTCTCTCCCAGCATTCTATGAATTAAGGTGAAAAACCTTATCTGCTGCAGCTGCACCCCAGACCCCCTCTTTTCCTTACCTGAGCCTATCCGATCCAATGATGAGCATGAGTGCAGTGGTTCCCACCACTGTCTCTCTCCTCATTGGACAGATGGCGATTAGCTCCCACTGCTGTCAATGAAATCTGGTGACATGGGAGCGGGGGGCGGGGACAAGTTTGTCTGTGTCAAGAGAGGCAGCAGTGGGACTCTGGAGTAAGCATGCATGGGTGCCCCCGTGGAAAGCGGCTTTCTGTGGGGGTGCCCAATGAAGAGGAGGGGCCCGGAGTGCCGACGGGGGACCCCAGAAGAGGAGGATCTGGGCTGCTCTGCGCAAAACCATTGCACAGAGCAGGTAAGTATAGGCATGTTTGTTATTTTTATTTTATTTTTAAAAACAAAGATTTACAACCACTTTAAGGGTTTTAATGCAGAAAAAACAAACAATGTTGATTCAGGGGTCATTTGCATGAGTTGTCATTGATCTGATAAAAATACTAGTTTATCCTTCAATGTGGACTTTACAATCCCTTCTGTACAGGATGGGCAGACATATACTACTTTATGATAAACATCACCACTAAATCTATAAATTTGTATTCATTATTTGAGAAATTACTTTTTTTTCATCCATTGTCTTTAAAATAAATTGAGCAAACTGGAAGAGGAAAAACAGTGTTCCTGTGTAAAAAAAACACAGCAGTGTTTTAAATTGAACTGTTTGCATTACAGAATCATATACATCTATTAGGAATAAAGTATACGTGTCCTCATGAATACTGTGTTTGTAATTGTTATTCTTTATTCTTCTGATCATATGGAAGCAAGTTCTTCCAGTTTGCACATGATCATATTCATGAATCATAAAGCTGGTCATGGCAGGCGTTACAATTAATAAAGTTAGTCATGATACTGCACTATTTTTATTTGTCAGAATTCCTTGATAAAAAGGAACATCTTTCTAAGAGAACAAAATCACATAAAAATGTGTATCACTTCAAAAGATATGCTATAATTAAACTCAATGCCTGAACCTTGTAATGGAGAAGCAGAGGGACAGATATACTTAATGGCACTATGATAATACATATTAAGCTTCTTCTGATAGGTGTGATTTGAGTGCTTTTTATGCTAATGATTATTAGTAAATGACGTCAATAGTAATTTTACAGCCAAGGGCCAATTGCCTCAAACTGTAATGACTAACCCTTGCATTTATCTGCCACATTTACAAAGCATATTATCTATAAACTGCATGAAAGTGTGTTTTTCAACATCAGACTTGTGTTACGCTAGAATCTATCTTTTTTCCTACATTTTGCTAAATAAAAGCAACACATCTCCATGTTCCTGAGGTTATTTCATAATAACCATAACGACATTGCATTGATGTATGTCAAAATAATACTGTGGGCTTGATCGGCTGTCGTTGTCTACTCACCTGATTCTCCGAGAGGCCCTATTCAACATTTAATTGAATATCTGAATAATCTTTTCATTCTGCCAAGCCACAAAGAATGTTGGCTAAATAACGTTGACTCATTTCATACAGAGGCAGCAAGCAGTTGGTCGTGTCACAATGGAACCCATCACACATACAGACATGCCTCGGATTATTTCTATGCCCTCAAGTGTTCTTCTCATTCAGAACCGCTTTTGTTTAGCAGAAGCTGTTGATAACTTGGAAATGGTTAAGGGAATGCGCTGGCTTATAAAAAGCCCTTTCCCCCCCTTCCGCACTGACTGCTCTATGAATGCAAGACATGAAATCGAATGACAGGTCAACCCATTAAGGCTCTATTAAGTTCTTCTGCAGAATAGATTCTTACCTGAGCTATCTTCATAAATATTGCTGTTTTGAGAAGCTCCAATATTAATTAAAACACTTTACCTGTTCAGGAGTGAAATCTATTTAGCAGCACAAATAGGAGCCTCTCCAGTCAATGCCTCTGCTTTGATTGTGTGGAAAATGTGGAAATTCTCTCAATCAAAGCAATTGCATCGTAAACGTAAGATGAAATTCAGCTCTGTACAGCTGAGCTTGTAGCAATGATGAATATGTGGAGGTGAGAGAAAGAGCATAACAGTGTTTCACAAACACTTTATCAGTATTAGCGAGAACTAGCAAATGCACCATTTGTGTCTATTGTGTGAAATAGCATTTAGAAGCATTTGTAGTGGATACAACTGCCATTTGTAATTTGCAGCTTTGCATCTATTGAAAACAGTAAGCAAAAAGTTATTAAAAAATCAATGTGATAATCACTGCCAGTACAGAAAAAACCTTATGTGGCGCTTTAAAGAGCACACCAATTGATTTGCATTAGTTTCCTATTAGTTTAACATTCTTACTAAATTCATAATTCACACTTATGCCCCGTACACACGGTCGGATTTTCCGATGGAAAATGTGTGATAGGACCTTGTTGTCGGAAATTCTGACCGTGTGTAGGCTCCATCACACATTTTCCATCGGATTTTCCGACACACAAAGTTTGAGAGCAGGATATAAAATTTTCCGACAACAAAATCCATTGTCGGAAATTCCGATCGTGTGTACACAAATCCGACGGACAAAGTGCCACGCATGCTCAGAATAAATAAAGGGATGAAAGCTATTGGCCACTGCCCCGTTTATAGTCCCGACGTACGTGTTTTACGTCACTGCGTTCAGAACGATCGGATTTTCCGACAACTTTGTGTGACCGTGTGTATGCAAGACAAGTTTGAGCCAACATCCGTCGGAAAAAATCCTAGGATTTTGTTGTCGGAATGTCCGAACAAAGTCCGACCATGTGTACGGGGCATTATAAGGATCAGCTTATAAACCAGTTTCATACTAGCAAGTTTAGAGATTGTGAATAATTGCATACCAACAAAAGAACATACTATCTCCATACAGATAGTACCGCTGGTGAAATGCTTGGACCATTCTGCATTGCATTAGCTCTAACCACCATGCACAGTACTTGCATGCATAATAAGGTTAAAAGCGAGGTGTTTTAGCCTCTTCATTCCCAATTTAGTATTTTCAAAGAGAGCTCTCACAAGTATTTCTCCAACTTCTTTGAGATCAGAGCTGTTGGGGTCAGGAAAGTCTCCTTTTGTCAGGGCTGATATAAGCACAAATGACATTACAGATTAGTAATAGGAGACTGCAGATTTGCTGGAGAGAAAATTCAGCCTGAGGTGTATGAAGGCAACTGGCACATTGGTTGGCGTGGTAACAGAGCTCTTGAAATATGTTCAAAATATGTTGCTCTTCTATTTTAAATAAAGCAGGCCCAATAAACCAAGTTACTTCTGCAGTCTCTATTGACACTTCTAACATATATATAGCTCAATTGGTCATGTCCAATTTCCAACTTTTTTCTATGGCAATATAAGCTTATAGGCTACCTTATATATTTGACCAACATCCTTTGAATTTTGTTCTTGTAGATATAGCCCACCAAATGCTCTGCCACCTAATCAAACTTGGAGCTTGGTCATTTTTCTTTCCCCAAGTCTTTATGAAAAAGGGGCATGGCCTGAATATTGATGACCTGAATATTGTCATAATAAGTGATTATGGTAATGATCTTTGCTTGAGGCTGGGTTCACACTATTGCGAAATGGATGCGGGTTTCCCCGCATCCATTTCGCTTAGCAGGAGATTGTGACCGGCTCTCTATGGAGCCAGTTCATACATCTCTGCGTCGGCTCCATTGCAAATTGCACAGGAGTCCTGTGTGTCTTTTGGTCCGTTTCAGGTCCGAATTCAGCCAAACATTTGGGCTGAAATCAGATCTGAAATGATGAATGGGGATGCACTGGACTCCTGCTGTGAGCCGGAGCATGATGCAGTATGAACCCAGTCTTAATGTATACATATATTCCTGCCATGTCACGGTATATAAAAACAGTAACATTTTTCAAAATCTCTACCTCTTAAGCCCTTCTCACCCAGCCAGTTGGTCTTTACCCCCTGGGAGGCATGGCAGACTGTCCAATCATGTTACCGCTGTAATAGGCTGTGACTGTATTCACATGATTGGGAACCAGTGCCACTGGAACCCAATCATTACTAGAGGCCCAGGGCTGTATATGAAACTCGGTCACTGTGCTGGGAGTAGACAGAAAGTGTTTTCTTTTTGTGATTCTTAATTATCACTTGATTTTGCTTATATATGTATAGATAAATAGATATATATCTATATATAAAGATATATATCTCTATATATAGATATATACCTATATATAGATAGATAGATAGATAGATAGATAGATAGATAGATAGATAGATAGATAGATAGATAGATAGATAGATAGATAGATAGATAGATAGATCTATATCTATAGATATAGATATATATACTGTATATATCTATATCTATAGATATAGATTTAGATATATATTGAAAAATAAAGAACATTTTGAAAAACAAATGTTTTGGTTATAAAATGCAAATAAATTATGCAAATAAATAATATTTTTTCATACATTTAGGCCAACATATATTATTATTATGTATTATTTCTTTGCTAAAAATAATATAAATCAGTGTTTATTATTTATTCAATGTGCAAATATTATAGTCTACAAACCACAAATTGATCAATTCTAACGTATCTAATTTCTTGAGGCCCTAAAACGCCAGGACGGTACAAATACCCCTCACCCCAAATGACCCCTTTTTGGAAAGTTGATAGTCCAATTGTTTTAAAAATGAAGAAATTAACCACTAGACGACAAGCCGCCGCAGTTATACTGCAGCAGATTGGCTCGCCTGGGCAAATCACCGTAGGTATAAATCGGCTGCTGTAAGACCACTAGGGGGCGCCCGTGCACCCCCACGGAGTGACGACAGAGCCGATGCACGTGCCCAGCGGCCGCAATGTTCGCCGGCACCCGCAATCGCTCCTGAGAGACACAGAACAGAGGTCTGTCAATGTAAACAGACAGATCTCCATTCTGTCAGTGGTGAGGAGACACATATGTTGTTCATACTAAGTATGAACAGCGATATGCCTCCTCCTTCAGGCAGTCCCATCCCCCCACAGTTAGAATCATCCCTAGTACACACATTTAACCCCTTGATCGCCCACTAGTGTTAACCCGTTCCCTGCCAGTGACATTTATACAGTAATCAGTGGCTATTTTTAGCTCTGATCACTGTATAAATGTCAATGGTCCCAAAAAATTTTCAAAAGTGTCTGATCTGTCTGCGTAATGTTGCAGTCCCAATAAAAATCGCAGATTGCCGCCATTACTAGTAAAAAAAAAAATAATAATAAAAATGCCATAAATCTATTCCCTATTTTGTAGATGCTATCACTTTTGCGCAAACTAATCAATATACGCTTATTGCAATTTTTTTACCAAAAATATTTAGAAGAACACATATCGGCCTAAACTGAGGAAGAAAGTTGTTTTTTATATTTTTTTCTGGGATCTAAATTGTCGCTTTTTTTTTGTTTATAGCGCAAAAAATAAAATACACAGAGGGGATCAAATACCACCAAAAGAAAGCTCTATTTGTGGGAAAAAAAGCACATCAATTTTGTTTGGGTACAACTTTGCATGACCGTGCAATTGTCAGTTAAAGCAATGCAGTGCCAGATTGCAAAATATGGTCTGGTCATTAATAGGGATGGGCAAACGATTGGGCCCCAGCATAAGTTCGGGCCGAACTTTCGTTGTTCAGACATTCAGCAAACAGCTGAACAAATGGGTCATTCAACCGTTTGTTTGGCCCCCTGAACCGACCACAATCCATTGTGGTGCTGAACAGTGCATTGCAAGCCCTGATTGGCTGAAGCAGTGAAAGCTTCAGCCAATCAGGGCACAGAGCACTGTCAGAGTCGTGGTTGGACACTGTCATCATGACTTTATCCAATCATGGCTCATTCCCGCCCCACAGTATAAAAGTATTCTTTCAATGGCAGCCATTTTCAGTGTGATTTTGGCATGGAGAGAAATAGAACAGGGCTCTGTTCAGTGTTATTAGTTAGTGTGCTATTCTGAGCTATTTTGCTTCAATTGTCAGTGTAGAATATTAGTTTAGTGCCGGTCTAGGGATAGTGTGAGTGTAGTGAGGAGGACCATCATTCAGATTTGCATAGTGTGCAGCTAGAGTAGGGACAACTCAGATAGTTTCACTGTAGTGTAGTGAGACAGTGTCATTCATACATACATTAGTGTAAAGTAGGGACAGCTCATATAGTTTCAGTGTAGTGTAGTGAGACACCAACCATTTAGGTATCACATGCTTAACAAGGCATTTAATGGTCAACCACTCAGCCCGTTGGCAAGAGCACCTAAAAGCCACACAAAAGGGGCACAAATATGCCCCTCCTCCTCCGCCTCCTCCTTACCCACTTCAGTCTGCCCCTGTGATAACGAGTCATTACCTCTCAGCAGCCTTCACTGACAGGGATAATGGTGTAGCACAGGGTGTCCCAGGTCCTAGCAGCACATCTGCCAGAAGCAGACCACCAGCTGAAGACTGTAGTCGGAAAATTTCTCTGCCCCATCTGCTGCAACAGAAAAAAAAATAAAGTCCCTGCCACCCACATGCCCAGCATCTGAATGCAAGCTTGTCAAAGCTGTTGGCTCTCCAACTTCTGCCTTTCAGCCTGCTGGATTCTGCCCCCTTTCGTGAAATAGCACAATGTGCTGTACCACAATGGCAGGTTCCCAGGAGCTACTACTTTTCATGTAATGTTGTTCCATCCCTTTACAATCACAAGGAAGGGAATGTTCTGGCATTCGTTCACAGCACACTGGGTAACGCTGCTTGCAACTCGAAAGGACAGGGCTCGGTGCTGCAGCTTGTTGTGCCCCCACATCCCCATACAGCTGGTGGTGATGACGCCTTCATACCTTTGGACAGTTGTCACAATGATGCTTGGCTAAAGTTGGTGCCAAAGAGCCAATTTGTTAGAATGAGACGTAATTGCTCGCAAATGGTAGATTATAGATCTCAATCTGACATCTTGAAAAATAGATTACATGAAAAGGGTTATGATTAGCACACATTGGAGGCCACCATAGAGGAGGTTGCAAAGCTCGATAGATCTACTCTATTGGATGTAGGCCCTAAGAAAAAGAGAGAGGGACCCACTATACCTTTTATCATAACATATTCAACTCAACATTACTTAATAAAGAAAATCATACGTAAGCATTGGCACCTATTGGACAATGATAGAATTATTAGCACCTTTCTACCTGATAACCCTCAGATAATTTTTAAAGGGGTCCCTTCCCTCAGGGACAGGATTGCCCCCAATGTTGTGGAACCACATACAAAAAGGTTGTCTTTTTTCCAGAATCTCTCTGGATACCATCAATGTCGCGGATGCCAAATCTGCATGTTAAATAGAAGTAAGACAAAGAGAACTGAGTCTTTCATTTCAACAAGTACCTTGAAAGAATATAAAATAGAGCCATTTGTTACGTGTAGCTCTACAGGAGTAGTATATTTACTCCAATGCCCCTGCAGGCTTTAATACATTGGGAGGACTAAGCGGTCAATGCAGGTCCACCTAGGAGAGCATATTACCAACATCAAAATTGGCTTTAAATACCATTCAGTCTCCAAGCATTATAATATGTTTCATAACCGTAATCCAGCCAGCACACTCTTCCTGGTGATATACAAATATAATGCTCACTGGAGGGGGGGTTCCCTGGTTAGAGAACTGTCAAAGTTGGAGATGGCCTGGATCCATAGGGTACGATGTTACACTCCATATGGCCTTAACATAGATACGGATGTCAGCGCTTTTATAGACAATGGTTAAACAGATATTAATGTGAACCAGACCTGAGCTCCCAGATGACCCCGTGGTATGGAGAAGAGTGTATCGCTCCATTAAATTTAGAGCCACCAGCATATATTGGGTTAAAACAGTGGAGATATATGGGAATACACAGGCCCCTTATATTGGTTTGACAATTTTGGGGGAGAGATTATCAACATTCTCTGGGAAGATGAGGTTGCCCCTTTGCCCTTTTTCCATTATATTTATATTAAATATATTTTATCACTATGCTATCCAAAAAGGAAAATCCAAAATGGAAAAGTTTATTTTTTCCTTTTCTTTTTTTCTTTTTTCTCTTTTTGTATGAACAGGGAACTCTAATTTTTTCCATTGTTCATATTTTTTTCTTTTTTAAAATATTCTAATCTATATTTTATTTGTAATTTTTAGTGGCAATTAAATTAACATAGTAAGGCCAAAAGCATTATGTTATTTGCTTATGGACCACTAGAGGTCACTGGAGTTACGTTCCTGGTTTCTAAATAATTAGGAATGATCTTAGTCCAAGGAATAATGACCCGAAATCTAGGAGCTTTATGGTACTCCCTAGGATAAAGTGAATAAGATATTATCCCTATATCGTCTGATGTTTTTTAATATCACTTTAATGACGATCGTTCAATTAGTCGCCACTGGTAGTTTTCCCTGAGGTACGGGCAGCAGCCCTATTTCAAGATGGTGGTTGACATGACGGGGACACTCGGAGCTCAGGACTGGGCATCTCCTTTTCGATTATGCAGCTTAAAAGGTGGCGAGTCATGACGAAACGGCGTAGGGAGGAGCGGCGCGCTGACGTCACTAATACAACGCGAAGTCCCGGAAGGAACGGGTGATCATCCGAGAGTCGGCCGGCTCGAGATACTTTTTATACGCTACAACTTTCTGAATACTTTGTAAGTGCAATCTTTTTTTATGAACAATAAAACGTTTACAGTTTTACACTATGCAAGCTTTTCTTTTTACTGTGGCCAATTGATGACTGTGAGATACCCAGGGGTGATATAAGAGGAGGAGAGGTGCCATCTGGTGGACAACAACAGAGACCTTGGCTGGGTTATAAGCTCAACGTGGACGTGATCTCCCTAAAAAAGAGATCAGTGTAGCTGGTAAGAGGCAGTCATTTCCCAGGTGGAGGAATCTTTCTATCACAAATCACCTTTTTTGCGGTGTTTCCCTGTTTTAAGTCATAAATAAAAACAAAGGAAAGACTTTTCTTAATAATGTGAATACCTCGTGATCAACATCAGTATTTTTCTAGAGAATCCTTGTTGATATGAACTCTCCCAGGGACATTTTTCTACTCAGATCTATGAATTTACACATGGATTGGGAGTAAATTTGTCCCTTATCCATTAGGGATATTTAATACATATGAGTAGATATCATATTTTATAGGGTCTCATGATGCGCGGCTTTTTCCTCTGAAAGGTGATGATGCCAGACCAAAGGGCCATCAACGAGTACCTGTGCCAGTACGGCACAACGACAGGCTCAGGCCACCTCGGCTTTTTTTCCTTATGCCAATGGCTGATCATTAGGGATGCATGCACTGTATTGTCACTATTTGAGTATTAGTAGTACTGACTTTGCGCATGCGTGATGCGTTTGGCAGGACTGGGCGACGTCAGATGCTGTTCTGACGCATGATACATAATGAAGCATGATGGGACATACAAAACAGAGGCGAGGTTGCCATTTCCTCAGGCACCTTGAGAGGTAGACTGGCACCCCTCGCTCCTCTGGCTTTACCCTGGATGTATTTGGGAAGTATTCATTATTCAGGTGGGTCATGCATGTACCGAATAGTACTAAGCACAGGTGGCTAGAGGTATCTCTAGGTTTTTCTTCCCTCCCTCTCACTATAGCTTCTCCTTATTTCTTTTTCCCCCTCAGGGAATACCAACAGTTTCAATTTGGTATTGCATTGCCTGTCAGCAGCAGAACTTTCTTTAATCTCTACTAGCAGCAGATTTTATTGTACAATGCCAGCAACAGTTTCAAGGTAAATCCATGCTCCTTGCTGCACTATTTACATTACTAGTACGCCTGTACTTTTGTGCCGATATTGAGCCCTATTAGAGAACTACGTGTCTCTCTCATTTCTGCCCCTGTTCCTGTCTGCGTTTAGACCTGCAAATTTTAATATAAAACTACCAAGCAAGCCGGCTTTAATCTAACGAGCCAAGTGTGCTTTATAAGTGAGTATTGGGAGGAATTACCCTAGTATACATTTATATACCACCACACCTGGAGCCACTTATCCTAATTATATACTACCCTTTTTCCTATTTTTTTTTAGTTACTTTGTATGTCCCCACACCCTGACCTATGTACTAACTGTGGCCACTTCCTGGTTTTGGAGGCCCTGGTGGTTGTTTTCCCCTTCTTTTTTGGGGAAAGTCTTGCTGTTTGATACCTACAGCGCAAGTGAGTTTAGTTACATTTTTTACATTCATTAAATGTATTTTTTGCATGAATTCATTTTTATTTTTATAATTTAAGTTGTCCTGTACAATATACAGTGGGGACGTAAAGTATTTAGACCCCCTTAAATTTTTCACTCTTTGTTATATTGCAGCCATTTGCTAAAATCATTTAAGTTCATTTTTTTCCTCACACAGCACCCCATATTGACAGAAAAACACAGAATTGTGGACATTTTTGCAGATTTATTAAAAAAGAAAAACTGAACTATCACATGGTCCTAAGTATTCAGACCCTTTGTTCAGTATTTAGTAGAAGCACCCTTTTGATCTAATACAGCCATGAGTCTTTTTGGGAAAGATGCAACAAGTTTTTCACACCTGTATTTGGGGATCCTCTGCCATTCCTCCTTGCAGATCCTCTCCAGTTCTGTCAGGTTGGATGGTAAACGTTGGTGGACAGCCATTTTTAGGTCTCTCCAGAGATGCTCAATTGGTTTTAAGTCAAGGCTCTGGCTGGGCCATTCAAGAACAGTCATGGAGTTGTTGTGAAGCCACTCCTTCCTTATTTTAGCTGTGTGCTTAGGGTCATTGTCTTGTTGGAAGGTAAAACTTCGGCCCAGTCTGAGGTCCTGAGCACTCTGGAGAAGGTTTTCGTCCAGGATATCCCTGTACTTGGCCGCATTCAACTTTCCCTCGATGGCAACCACTCATCCTGTCCCTGCAGCTGAAAAACACCCCCACAGCATGATGCTGCCACCACCATGCTTCACTGTGGGGACTGTATTGGACAAGTGATGAGCAGTGCCTGGTTTTCTCCACACATACCGCTTAGAATTGAGGCCAAAACGTTCTATCTTGGTCTCATCAGACCAAAGAATCTTATTTCTCACCATCTTGGAGTCCTTCAGGTGTTTTTTTAGCAAACTCCATGCAGGCTTTTATGTGTCTTGCACTGAGGAGAGGCTTCCATCGGGCCACTCTGCCATAAAGCCCTGACTGGTGGAGGGCTGCAGTGATGGTTGACTTTCTACAACTTTCTCCCATCTCCCAACTGCATCTCTGGAGCTCAGCCACAGTGATCTTTGGGTTCTTCTTTACCTCTCTCACCAAGGCTCTTCTCCCCCGATAGCTCAGTTTGGCCGGACGGCCAGCTCTAGCAAGGGTTCTGGTCGTCCCAAACGTCTTCCATTTAAGGATTATGGAGGCCACTGTGCTCTTAGGAACCTTAAGTGCAGCAGAAATTTTTTCGTAACCTTGGCCAGATCTGTGCCTTGCCACAATTCTGTCTCTGAGCTCTTCAGGCAGTTCCTTTGCCCTCATGATTCTCATTTGCTCTGACATGCACTGTGAGCTGTAAGGTCTTATATAGATAGGTGTGTGGCTTTCCTAATCAAGTCCAATCAGTATAATCAAACACAGCTGGACTCAAATGAAGGTGTAGAACCATCTCAAGGATGATCAGAAGAAATGGACAGCACCTGAGTTAAATATATGAGTGCCACAGCAAAGGGTCTGAATACTTAGGACCATGTGATTTTTCAGTTTTTCTTTTTCAATAAATCTGAAAAAATGTCAACAATTCTGTTTTTTTTTCTGTCAATATGGGGTGCTGTGTGTACATTAATGAGGAAAAAAAATGAACTTAAATGATTTTAGCAAATGGCTGCAATATAACAAAGAGTGAAAAATTTAAGGGGGTCTGCATACTTTCCGTCCCCACTGTATTGTTACTAAAAATATTTTTCTATATAGAAATATTTAAGCTCCTGAAGAAGCGATGGATATAGTCGTGAAATGTGTAGAGCAGAACTGTTTTTAATCTATAAATGGAGAAGTGGAACCCCAACTAAGAGGATATCCTCGTGTGGACACATCTTCAGTATTGTCACACAGTAAAACGATATCTAGTCTGTATTTTAGGTGAACCACAAGTAGTCCAACCTTTATGTGTGACGCTATATATGTATTGTAATATTGTTATATATGTGTATATTAATAAATTAATTTTGTTTAAAAATGTATATACGTGCCTTTAAAGTCCATCTTTTCAAACATTGCAAATTTCATACACTTTATGGGACGTGGCACATTTACATATAGTTACATAGTAAGTGAGGTTGGAAAAAGACACAAGGGGGGGGCAGGAGGCGGAGCCTAGCGGAGCAGACATGCATTGTTAGAGCTCCACACCGCTGAGGAAAGAAGAGAAGGACAAAGCGGAGCCTGCAGGCTCAAAAGGTTTTGGGAACAAACTGTGAAAGTTTGGGCAGGAAATATGGTACTGGGAGGAAACCGTGGCAGAAATAAAAATCACCTCACAAAGAGCTCACAGGCACTCACTGCAGCTGAAGCAGCTCCAGTCACCTCACAAGATACAGCATCAGGGCGCTCTCACAGACAGAAAATGTCACAGCAAGACTCTCCATTTGAGTCAGATACAGAACAAATCCTCTCACAAACTTCTCCACAAGCCTCCTCAGTATCCCCAGTAATATTATTACAATTTGAAAAGATGCTTCATAAGGCTTTAAAACAAACCTCAGACCAAATAACAAAAAGCCTAACCAAAGAAATAAGAGAGCTGGGAAACCGCACCGCAGCCTTAGAAATAAAAATGGATGAAATTGAAATTACAACCCAAGAAAATATAACAGAATTGGAACAATTAAAAAAAGAGAATTTAATACTTCAAACTAAGCTCGAAGATTATGAAAATAGAGCCAGACGTTCAAACTTACGCATAAGGGGAATACCTGAAACTGTGACAGACCTGCAATCTACTATTACTGCTCTATTACAAGAACTAAAGCCAGATATCCCTATTGAACGTTTAGAACTGGACAGAGTACACAGAGCCCTCACAGCCAAAAAGAAAGATGGACCCCCACGTGATATAATCACAAAATTTCATTATTACAGAACGAAAGAACAAATACTAATTGCTGCAAGAGAAAAAAAGGAACTTAATTTTCAAGGACACAATTATCAAATTTTTGCTGACCTATCCCAACTTACTATTAGTAAAAGACGATCCATGAAACCCCAACTAATGGAACTGCAACGCCACAACATTATGTATCAATGGGGCTTCCCCTTTTCAGTCAGATTTAACTACCAAGGTACAATTTACAGAAGCAGATCAGCAGATGAACTACAACAAACCCTTTTAAAATTAAATCTGACAGAACCCACAAGCAGCAACACTCTCACACGCAGAAGAATGGCATCATCTTCACCTTCAGGCAGCACCCAGAAAATTTCAGAACAAAATGGGAATCATCATTCTCACAAAAGAGGCCGTTATGCCACATCATCCATGGACCAAGAAGATTCAATGGACTGACATCCTAATTCCTGATATCTCTTCATTTATTATACTAAGAGATGGTTCTCTATAAAAAACCTATATTTATAACTGAATGTAACTGCATTCTGATAGTCACACACTGTGTGGGATCATGTTACATTCCAGTTATATTTCTTATTACTTCTGATTCATATAGCCTTAGAATATATAAGTGAAATAAGGAAATTCTTGTTCAGTTATATATTATCAGGTAATAACAATAGATTTATTACTTTTTAGGACAAATATGTTCAATAATCCAGAAGTAATGGAAGCTTTTTCTTTCTTTTCTTAAAACAAATATATTATTACCTAACTAGTTCCTAGAACTATGTTTTTGTTTATTCTAATCTGAAGCAATACAACCTCAATTTTATGATTTAACATATCTAAACAGTTACATATGAATAAAATATGTAATTGTTTACTCTAAAAGGGTTAAAATCCCAAAATAATTCAAACTATCTTCATCAATACCAAAGTTATTAACAGTACCTTTCTAACTGAATTATTTAGCCTAGGGCAAGACTAACCATATACAACCACCCTGGAATAAATAATTTCAACAAAAACTATATTCTGCACTCCAATTAATGAAACATCATTTTGATGTCTTTTGACATAGCACTTCTCTCCTGTAAGCGGAAGATCCGTGTACCCCCATTAGCCCTCCTCATTCTCCCAACCATATTATGTGGGAGTGTGACGAAGGCACTTATTCCCCTGAGAGAGATATTTATTCTAATTAAGTAAATTGTGATTACTTGCAAAAAATAATTTATACAATGTATCATCTAATCTCATATGTTTTTTGTTTACTCTTTACTCCAGCATTCACTGGTTTCTTTTCTATCTATTCATCTCTTCAGTCCACACAGGTTGATCTGCGCAGTCAGCTCTGCATAACAAAAAGTAAGTCAAAACTATTTGATCTATTGCCATGGCACCACTGAATATACTTTCCCTGAATGTTCAGGGAATAAATGTCCCTCAAAAAAGGACCAAAGCCTTCCGTACATTCCATAACAAGAAGGCTCACATAGTATGCCTCCAAGAAACACACTTCACCAAAGATTCTACTCCAAAATATATTTCTCCTTTTTATCAACAAATTTACACGGCTTCTGCCTGTACCAAGCAAAGGGGAACTCTAATTGCATTTCACCGATCCACACCATTCACCTTATCATCAGAAATTAAAGACCCAGAAGGAAGATACTTGATACTCATGGGTTATATAATGGATACAGCAATCACGGTGATTTCCTACTACGCTCCTAACAAACAACCTACTCCATTCCTCTCGCATATATTACAAGTGATTAATACACACAAAATAGGAACAGTGATAATGTGTGGGGATTCGAACCTGGTCCTCCTCCCATTTCTAGATAAATCACCTTTTACACCATCCAAAATAACCTCTAGATTACCTTTTTCTCAACTTCTTTCCAAATACAATCTGGTAGATTCATGGAGAGAAAGTAACCCAATGAAAAAGAAATTCACTTATTTCTCGCACCCTCATCAAACCTTCACCAGAATAGATCATATTTTTCTAACAATAGGAATGATACCAGAAATTATTGCATCAGATATAATTCCGATTCCGTGGTCTGACCATAATGCAGTTTACACTACTATAGCCTCAGCCATACCAAAAGCGCATGACCCAACGTGGTACTTACCGGACATAATGCTCAAACACCCACTACATCAGATGGCCATTGAACAAGCTTTAAAGGAATACATATCAATTAATAATACAACAGACATCTCCCCAATAACACAGTGGGAAGCTCATAAGCCTGTCTTGCGTGGTACAATACAAAGACAAATGGCACTATTTAAACGGGAACGCAAAAATCTAGCAAAAAAACTAGAACTCAATTTTAATGCAGCCTACATATCATTTCAAGATAATCCATCTCAGAGTACAAAATCTCATCTGGAAAAATCTAGATTGGAATACGATCTATTTCTCACTGAGTCAGTTGATAAATCCCTCAAACGCTCCAAACACAATTTCTACATGAATAAAACAAACCAGGTACATATTTGGCTCGGGCATTAAATTCAACTAACAAATCTTTCAAACCAATACGTTTGAAATTATCAAAAAATGTTTACACTTGTAATCCAGTTAAAATAGTCCATAAATTTCACTCACATCTCGCAACTTTATACAAGACAAACAATGAATTTAATCCTACAGAGGCTGAATCCTTCTTCTCAAAAATAACCTTACCTGAGTTATCTCAGAATCAAAAAAGCAGTTTGGATGAGCCTATAACTATAGATGAAGTTGCTAACGCCATAAAAGACCTAAAACTTAACAAAAGACCAGGCCCAGACGGCTACTCGGCTTTATACTATAAAACATTCTCAGAAATACTCTCTCCCATTCTCACTGAAACTTTTAACAAACTTCTAGATGGACATTCTTTTCGGCAAGAAACACTAATGGCAATTGTTTGTATGATCCCAAAACCCCTTTCTGATGATACTTCCTGTGTGAATTATCGGCCTATCTCTCTGTTAAACCTTGATATTAAATTATTAGCAAAAATAATAGCAAAACGCCTCAATAGCATTATAGGAAAATTAATACATAGAGATCAAGTAGGCTTCATGCCAAATAGACAGGCAGGCGATAATATACGCAGGGCAGTGTTATTGGCACATATTGCTAAAAAACGGAAAATCCCTTTATGTTTTCTATCTCTCGATATTAAGAGGGCATTTGACACAGTATCCTGGCAATATATGCAATATTCATTACAAAAATGGGGTTTTGGACCCCACTTTTTAACATGGATCAAAGCATTATATAATAAACCCAAAGCCTATATAAAATATGCTGGATACAAATCTGAAGCCTTTAATATCGAAAGAGGTACCCGACAGGGTTGCCCATTATCTCCCTTATTATTTGCCCTTATACTCGAACCCATGGCCCAATACATCAGAACAAACCAAACTATAACTGGCATTGAAGTAGGAGGTATTACACACAAACTATGTATATTTGCAGACGATATATTACTTTTTCTATCATCACCACAGGTCTCTGGTCCTAACTTAATACCAGCTCTTGATGGATTTGCAGCCCTATCCGGCCTTATGATTAATCCTAAGAAATGCCTAGTGCTTAATATTTCACTCACAAACATGGAATTGATCCCGGCTAGGGCTGCACTCTCATTCACATGGGCAGAAAAATCAATCCCATATCTTGGAATTCATTTAACAGCATCTCATTCTGACTTATTCTCAACCAATTATCCTCCTGTATTAAGACAGATCACAAATCTAATAAAACAATGGTCGCAACTTCCTTTATCCTGGATAGGGAAGATTAATGCAATCAAAATGACTATTCTACCTAAATTGCTTTATCTATTCAGAGTCCTCCCTATTCCAATTCCTTCCTGTTTTTTGAGAATAGTACAAAAAAGAGCAACTTCGTTTATATGGGGCTCTTCTAAACCACGTATACCTATACACACACTACATCTTCCCAAAAATAAAGGAGGCCTGGGATACCCTAATTTTACTAACTACTACAGAGCAGCACATTTGGCCAGTCTGTCCAAATACCATGCAAAACAGGAAATCCCATTATGGGTATTTATAGAGGCTTCAGAAAATGACCCTCTATTAATATCAAATTTATTATGGCTTGATCCTAAAGACCGCTTTAAAATTCATAATCCCATAACTAAACACTTCTTATCTCTCTGGGATAAACTAAAAACCAAATATCAGTTACAATCTCCACACAATCCTCTCCTTTCTTTTATCAGAAATACGGCCTTTTATCCGGCATGGATCTACCCAAATTCTTTTAAAGCTTGGACAACATCAGGCATTCAGACACTAAATGACTTCATAGCATCTAAATCATTCCTTTCATTCCCATCGCTTAGAGAAAAATATGATCTACCAAACTCTGAGATATTTAGATATCTCCAAATCAAAAATTTCTATACACCATTCCTAAAGGGGGATACACCATTATCCCAATTATCCATTTTTGAATCAATCTGTACAAAAGATCCATTTGCTAAAGGTACGATTTCATCACTTTATAATCAATTATATGGAGTAGCAAATCTTAATAGACCCTCTTACGTTCAGAGGTGGGAGGAGGACCTGGGACGAACTTTAGAAGACACGGACTGGTCTAACATATGGCTCACATCTAAGTCATCTTCACCCAACATCTTAGCACTGGAGACAAATTATAAAGTCCTAACTCGCTGGTACCTTGTACCCGCTAGAGTGGCAAAATATTCACCTAATACCTCAGCTCTTTGTTTTCGAGGATGCCCAGAAATAGGCACATATTTACACATATGGTGGACGTGCCCAGTAATCCAAACCTTCTGGAAGGAAGTCTTCGTGATTGCATCTAAAATATTTAAAAAAATAATACAACCAGATCCATATTTAACTTTACTTAATCTAAAACCGGAATGGTTAACACTCTCTCAATTCAAACTTATGATCCAACTAATAACGGCTGCAAAACAAACAGTGGCCAAGGCATGGAAATCTCCTACATTGGCACTAGCAGAAACAATTCACAGAATAAATAATACAATGTCCCATGCTAAGATGGTAGCCATCGATCAAAATCAAATTCCAAAATTTGAAAAACTTTGGCATCCTTGGATAAAACAACAGTTCCTGTCAAACTTCAATGACTCTGTCCTGTTGCCATGGTAACAGATTAAATGACTTACAGAGACACCCATTCTAAGGCTTCAAAGAGAACTAAAAAGAATAATAAACTGACGAGCGGGACAACCTTGTGGACCATACCTCTACCTTTCAACCCTTTTTCTTCTTTCTCTTTCCTTTTCTCCACCTTACGATTAAAGCTCATTATCAGAATTTATTTGACCTATATACACTCTACTTGTAAACAATATGTATAGTAGGTATAAATCATTTAAATACCTACAAAAGTAACTAAGGAAATGATATATATCTTTAATTTAGGTTTACGTGAACCCAATGTTTAATATTTGAAATTTCATGATATTTACCTATATAAACCCTACTGTAAAACAATGAGCTTACTTTATAGATCCTTGTAAACTTACTTTATGTATCTTTATAACATTGTATACTCAATAAACTTCTTTTGACAAGGAAAAAGACACAAGACCATCAAGTCCAACCTATGTGTCTGATTATATGTGATTTATACTAAAGAACCCTCTACGTAGTTTAAGGTTAAACCTCTTTTCTTCTAATTTTAATGAGTGGCCACAAGTCTTGTTATACTCCCTTCTGCGAAAATGTTTTATCCTTATTGTGGGGTCACCAGTGTGGTATTTGTATATTGAAATCATATCCCCTCTCAAGCGTCTCTTCTCCAGAGAGAATACGTTCAGTGCTCGCAACCTTTCCTCATAACTAATATCCTCCAGACCCTTTATTAGCTTTGTTGCCCATCTCTGCACTCACTCCATTTTCAGTACATCCTTCCTGAAGACTGGTGCCCAGAACTGGACAGCATACTCTAGGTGCGGCCAGACCAAAGTTGAGTGGGAGAATTATCATTTTATCTCTGGAATTAATCCCCTTTTTAATGCATTCCAATATTCTGTTTACTTTGTTAGCAGCAGCTTGGCATTGCATGCCATTGCTGACTGAGCCTATCATCTACTAGGACCCCCAGGTCCTTTTCCATCCTAGATTCCCCCAGAGGTTCTCCCCCCAGTGTATAGATTGCATTCATATTTTTGACACCCAAATGCATTATTTTACATTTTTCTATATTGAACCTCATTTGCCATGTAGTTGCCCACCCCATTAATTTGTTCAGATCTTTTTGCAAGGTATCCACATCCTGCAGAGAAGTTATTGCCCTGCTTAGCTTAGCATCATCCACAAATACAAAGATTTAACTGTTTACCCCATCCTCCAGGTCGTTTATGAACAAATTAAACAGGATTGGTCCCAGCACAGAACCCTGGGGGACCCCACTACCCACCCCTGACCATTCCGAGTATGCCCCATTTATCACCACCCTCTGAAATCGCCCTTGTAGCCAGTTTTCAATCCATGTACTCACCCTATGGTCCATGCCAATGGACCTTATTTTGTACAGTAAACGTTTAGGGGGAATTGTGTCAAATGCTTTTGAAAAATCCAGATACACCACGTCAACGGGCCTTCCTTTATCTAGATGGCAACTCACCTCCTCATAGATGGTTAATAGACTGGTTTGGCTAGAACGATTCTTCATGAATCCATGCTGATTACTGTTAATGATACCGTTCTCATTACTAAAATCTTGTATATAGTCCCTTATCATCCCCTCCAAGAGTTTACATACTATTGATGTTAGGCTAACTGGTCTGTAATTCCCAGGGATGTATTTTGTGCCTTTTTAAATATTGGTGCTACATTGGCTTTTCTCCAATCAACTGGTACCATTCCAGTCAGTAGACTGTCAGTAAAAATTAGGAACAATGGTCTGGTAATTACTTGACTGAGTTCCCTAAGTACCCTCGGGTGCAAGCGATCTGGTCCTGGTGTTTTATTAATATTAAGTTTCCCAAGTCTAATTTTAATTCTGTCCTCTGTTAACCATGGAGGTGCTTCCTGTGATGGGTCATGAGGATAAACACTGCAGTTTTGGTTACTGAAGCCCCCTGATTCCCTTGTGAAGACTGAGGAGCAGAATAAATTCAATACCTTCGCCATCTCCCCATCCTTTGTAACCAGATGTCCTTCCTCATTCTTTATGGGACCAATATGGTCTGTCCTCCCTTTTTTACTGTTTACATACTTAAAGAATTTCTTGGGATTTTTTTTTGCTCTCCTCCGCTATGTGTCTTTCATGTTCTATCTTAGCCTTATTGCACCCTTACATTTCTTGTTGCATTCTTTATAAAGTCTGAATTCTGATGATGATCCCTCAACCTTGTATTTTTTTGAAGGCCTTCTCCATTGCTTTTATATGCATTTTTACATTGGAGTTAAGCCATCCAGGACTTTTGTTCACTCTTTTAAATTTATTACCCAATGGGATGCATTGACTAATGCCCTTATTTAATATGCTCTTAAAGCAAATCCATCTCTCCTTCGTGTTCTTTGTTCCTAAGATTTTATCCCAATTCATGCCGCCTTATAGCAAAGTTTGTAGTTTAGGGAAGCTGGCTCTTTTGAAATTCAGTGTCTTTGTATTCTCCTTATGTTTCCTATTCGTGTGATTTATACTGAAGTCAATTGACCTGTGATCGCTGTTATCTAAATTGCCCCGTATTTCCACATCCGTGATCAGGTCTGTATTGTTGGTAATCAGTAGATCCAGTAGCGCTTTATTTCTAGTTGGTGCATCTACCATCTGACCCATAAAATTGTCCTGCAAGACATTTAGGAACTGGCGAGCCTTAGATGAATGCGTGGTTCCCTCCGCTCAGTCTGTCTGGATAATTAAAATCCCCCATTATGATAACACTTCCTATCCTTGCTGCTAATGCAAATTGTGATAGGAGATCTATATAGTTACATAGTAGGTGAGGTTGAAAAAAGACACAAGTCCATCAAGTCCAACCTATGTGTGTGATTATGTGTCATTATTACATTACATATCCCTGTATATTGCGGTCATTCAGGTGATTATCTAATAGTTTCTTGAAGCTATCAATGCTCCCCGCTGAGACCACCGCCTGTGGAAGGGAATTCCACATCCTTGCCGCTCTTACAGTAAAGAACCCTCTACGTAGTTTAAGGTTAAACCTCTTTTCCTCTAATTGCAATGAGTGGCCACGAGTCTTATTAAACTCTCTTCTGCGAAAAAGTTTTATCCCTATTGTGGGGTCACCAGTACAGTATTTGTAAATTGAAATCATATCCCCTCTCAAGCGTCTCTTCTCCAGAGAGAATAAGTTCAGTGCTCGCAACCTTTCCTCATAACTAAGATCCTCCAGACCCTTTATTAGCTTTGTTGCCCTTCTTTGTACTCGCTCCATTTCCAGTACGTCCCTCCTGAGGACTGGTGCCCAGAACTGGACAGCATACTCCAGGTGCGGGCGGACCAGAGTCTTGTAGAGCGGGAGAATTATCGTTTTATCTCTGCAGTTGATCCCCCTTTTAATGCATGCCAATATTCTGTTTGCTTTATTAGCAGCAGCTTGGCATTGCATGCCGTTGCTGAGCCTATCATCCACTAGGACCCCCAAGTCCTTTTCCATCCTAGATTCCCCCAGAGGTTCTCCCCCCAGTGTATAGATTGCATTCATATTTTTGACACCCAAATGCATTATTTTACATTTTTCTACATTGAACCTCATTTGCCATGTAGTCGCCCACCCCATTAATTTGTTCAGGTCTTTTTGCAAGATTTCCACATCCTGCGGAGAAGTTATTGCCCTGCTTAGCTTAGTATCGTCTGCAAATACAGAGATGGAACTGTTTATCCCATCCTCCAGGTCATTTATGAACAAATTAAATAGGATTGGTCCCAGCACAGAACCCTGGGGGACCCCACTACCCACCCCTGACCATTCTGAGTACTCCCCATTTATCACCACCCTCTGAACACGCCCTTGTAGCCAGTTTTCAATCCATGTACTCACCCTATGGTCCATGCCAACGCACCTTATTTTGTACAGTAAACGTTTATGGGGAACTGTGTCAAATGCTTTTGCAAAATCCAGATACACCACGTCTACGGGCCTTCCTTTATCTAGATGGCAACTCACCTCCTCATAGAAGGTTAATAGATTGGTTTGGCAAGAACGATTCTTCATGAATCCATGCTGATTACTGCTAATGATATCATTCTTATTACTAAAATCTTGTATATAGTCCCTTATCATCCCCTCCAAGAGTTTACATACTATTGATGTTAGGCTAACTGGTCTGTAATTCCCAGGGATGTTTTTTGGGCCCTTTTTAAATATTGGTGCTACATTGGCTTTTCTCCAATCAGCTGGCACCATTCCAGTCAATAGACTGTCTGTAAAAATTAGGAACAACGGTCTGGCAATCACCTGACTGAGTTCCCTAAGTACCCTCGGATGCAAGCCATCTGGTCCCGGTGATTTATTAATGTTAAGTTTCTCAAGTCTAATTTTAATTCCGTCCTCTGTTAACCATGTAGGTGCTTCCTGTGTTGTGTCATGAGGATAAACACTGCAGTTTTGGTTACTGAAGCCCCCCGATTCACTCGTGAAGACTGAGGAGAAGAATAAATTCAATACCTCTGCCATCTCCCCATCCTTTGTAACCAGATGTCCTTCCTCATTCTTTATGGGGCCAATATGGTCTGTCCTCCCTTTTTTACTGTTTACATACTTAAAGAATTTCTTGGGATTTTTTTTGCTCTCCTCCGCTATGTGTCTTTCATGTTCTATCTTAGCCATCCTAATTGCACCCTTACATTTCTTATTGCATTCTTTATAAATTCTGAATGCTGTGGATGATCCCTCAACCTTGTATTTTTTGAAGGCCTTCTCCTTTGCTTTTATATGCATTTTTACATTGGAGTTAAGCCATCCAGGATGTTTGTTCGCTCTTTTAAATTTATTACCCAATGGGATACATTGGCTAATGCCCTTATTTAATATGCTCTTAAAGCAAACCCATCTCTCCTCTGTATTCTTTGTTCCTAATATTTTATCCCAATTTATGCCTTTTAGCAAGGTTTGTAGTTTAGGGAAGTTGGCTCTTTTGAAATTCAGTGTCTTTGTGTTCCCTTCATGTCTCCTATTTGTGTGATTTATACTGAAACTAATTGACCTGTGATCGCTGTTACCTAAATTGCCCCGTATTTCCACATCTGTTATCAGGTCTGTATTGTTGGTAATCAGTAGATCTAGTAATGTTTTATTTCTAGTTGGTGCGTCTACCATCTGACCCATAAAATTGTCCTGCAAGACATTAAGGAACTGGCGAGCCTTAAATGAATGCGCGGTTCCCTCCGCCCAGTCTATGTCTGGATAATTAAAATCCCCCATTATGATAACACTTCCCATCCTTGCTGCTAATCCAATTTGTGATAGGAGATCCGTCTCCACTTCCCCCCACAGGTTAGGGGGCCTATAGCATACTCCCAGTATTATTTTCCCCTTAGCTTCATCCCTTTGGAGCTCTACCCATAAAGATTCCACCTCCTCCCTAGCCCCCTCAGTGATGTCATCTCTCACATTCACTTGTACATTATTCTTGATATATAGGCATACCCCTCCCCCTTTTTTACCCTCTCTATCCTTGCGGTATAGGGTATACCCTTGAATGTTTGCCAGCCAATCATGAGAGCTGTTGAACCAGGTCTCTGAAATTCCCACAAAATCCAAATCCTCCTTGTACAACAGTATCTCTAGTTCACCCATCTTGTCCGCCAGGCTCCTGGCATTGGTGAACATGCCACATAGTTTAGACCGGTCACATATTGTCCTCGTATTGGGTGTTTCAAGACTGCAACTTGGACTTGCTACTATACTCACCTTGTGTTTTTGTGCTTTGGTTAACCTACCACTAATGCCCCCAATACTACCCTCTGGAATATCTTCCGCGCTGGCTATCACTGTCTCTGGACCCTCCCCCCCATCGCCTAGTTTAAAAACCCCTCTAACTTTTTGGCCATCTTCATTCCCAGCAGATCTGCACCCTCCTCATTTAGGTGCAGTCCGTCCCTTCTATAGTACCGGTTACCGACTGAGAAGTCGGCCCAGTCCTCCAGGAACCCAAACCCCTCCTTACTACACCAGCTCTTCAGCCACTTGTTTACTTCCCTAATCTCCCTCTGCCTCTCTGGTGTGGCTCGATGTACCGGTAGTATTCCTGAGAACACTACCTTGGAGGTCCTTTTCCTCAATTTAGCTCCTAAGTCCCTAAAATCGTTCTTTAGGACACTCCATCTGCCTCTGACTTTGTCATTGGTGCCAACGTGCACCATGACAGCCGGGTCTTCCCCAGCCCCTGCCAGTAATCTGTCCACAAGATCCGTGATGTGCCGAACCCGAGCGCCCGGTAGACAACATACTGTTCGGCGCTTCAGGTCTTGGTTACAGATTGCCCTCTCTGTCCTTCTAAGAATTGAGTCCCCTACCACCAGAATTTGTCTTTCCTTTCCCTTTGCTGCCCCCCCACTCTCACTGGAGGAGTTCTTCCCCTGGCAGCTAGGAGAGTCCCTCAACTCCAGCAGTGCTGGTCCCTGACTGGTTACACCAATGTCACTCAATGGAGCGTACTTATTGGGATGCTCCAGTCCTGGATCGGCCTCCCTGGCACTTCCCCCTCTACCCCTCCTGACTGTCACCCATCTACTCTTTGCTAGTGCCTGCACCTCTTTGTCTCCACCCGCCTCTGTGCTGGCCCCTGCCGGCACCTGCCGTGTACGTTCCTGGCTCACCTTTAGTATGGAGGGACTTCTCAGTGCTGACAGTTGCTTCCCCAGATTCAGAACCTGGGCTTCCAGGGAAACAATGTGCTTACATTTTGCACAGCAGTATTCGCCCTCGATCGGATGATCAAGGAACGCATACATGCGGCAAGATGTACAAAGAGTCGCCTCTCCACACCCGCCGGGCATCGTACCTATTAAATTTAGTGAGGATTTGGGGATTTTACCCTGTCCAAATTACCTAACAACTAGCTTCCTGGCACTAATACTCAAGACAATACACAGGTACACAATACACAAGTACTAACGATCCACACACACTACTCAGACAACACTCAGATACTCACACTACACAGGTACTATGACCCCTGTTATAACCTCCTGTTTTAAACTCTTGTTTATAACTCCCACTTAAAAAAGCTCCACTTACACCAAGCTCCACAGCTTCAAACTGAGCACGCTCAACTGAGTCCTACAACAAGTTAAATAGTCACCTGGGAGCAATTAACCACACCCTTAATTGATAGACTGATGAAACAAAAAAAAAAAAAAAAAAAAAAAAAAAGCTATTTAAAAAGTGACAGCAAAAGGCAAGATAAAAACTAAAAGGAAAAGTCCCCAAAATGCAACCCAGCAAACACCAACAGACAGCAGCAATACACACACCAACAGACAGCAGCAATACACACACCAACAGACAGCAGCAATACACACACCAACAGACAGCAGCAATACACACACCAACAGACAGCAGCAATACACACACCAACAGACAGCAGCAATACACACACCAGCAGACAGCAGCAATACACACACCAGCAGACAGCAGCAATACACACACCAGCAGACAGCAGCAATACACACACCAGCAGACAGCAGCAATACACACACCAACAGACAGCAAGACTTGTATACTCTAATTCTTGTTTATAACTCCCACTTAAAAAAGCTCCACTTACACCAAGCTCCACAGCTTCAAACTGAGCACTGTCTCCCCTTCCTCCCTTAGGTTAGGGGGCCTATTGCATACTCCCAGTATTATTTTCCCCTTAGCTTTCTATTATTCTAGGTGCCTTATTGCCACCTATAGGCACCAACAAACTAAACTTACCAGCTATGAAGCCCCTGATAACAATGTCACTGATTAAGTCTTTTTAAGATGTGGAATCTCTGCAGGACTTCGAGGCTGCCTAGCTTTGAGGGTATTCAATCATTTCATCTGGAGGAATGTTTTTGGTATAGGTTTCATGGGCACAATTAACACCTAAAGACCAATATTTCTGCACCTGTTTGACAGGTGCATCTCATGGAAATTTTTTACAGGAAGGCCAATTCTTGCTTTTATCAAGAGTACCTCTATAGGGTTACGGTGGGAAGGCACCACCGACACCCAAAGACTAATTTTTCTGCACCTGTTTGACAGGTGCATATCATTGCAATTTTTTACAGCAAGGCCAATTCTTGCATTCATCAAGATTACCTCTATAGGGTTACGGTGGAAGGGTGTCACCGACACCCAAAGACCTTTTTTTATGCACCCGTTACTTCTATCTAAAGTCAAAGTGACACCAGAATGTATCCAAAAAAACTCTAATATTGTTCCCAGTGCAATACATTGTGGCCTCATCATACACACTGGCTCCCCAGCTGTTGCTGAGCAAAATAAAGGCAGCTTTCAGGGAAAATGTCATTTTTTTGGCTTTGTTTTGCTATACACATGTTTATTCCCTTTGTGTGTACTGGAACAAAACAAAAAAAGTTAGGGGAAAAAAAGCAAATTGGACATAATGTCACACAAAGCTCCAAAAATGGGCTGATCAAAATTCTTGGCACCCCTAACTTAATATTTGGTTGCACACCCTTTGGAAAAAATAACTGAAATCAGTCACTTCCTATAACCATCAATAAGCTTCTTACACCTCTCACCTGGAATTTTAGACAACTCTTCCTTTGCAAACTGCTCCAGGTCTCTCTTATCGGAAGGGCGCCTTTTCTCAACAGCAATTTTAAAATCTCTCCACAGGTGCTCAATGGGATTTAGATCTGGGCTCATTGCTGGCCACTTTAGAACTCTCCAGCACTTTGTTGCCATCCATTTCTGGGTGCTTTTTGACATATGTTTGGGGTCATTGTCCTGCTGGAAGACCCAAGATCTCAGACGCAAACCCAGCTTTCTGACACTGGGGCCTACAGTGCGACCCAAAATCCTTTGGTAAACATCAGATTTTATGATGCCTTGCACACATTCAAGGCACCCAGTGCCAGAGGCAGCAAAACAACCCCAAAAACATCATTGAACCTCCACCATATTTCACTGTAGGTACTGTGTGTTCTTTTCTTTGTAGGCCTCATTCCATTTTCGGTAAACAGTAGAATGATGTGCTTTTCCAAAAGCTCTATCTTGGTCTCATCTGTCCACAAGACGTTTTCCCAGAAGGATTTTGGCTTACTCAAGCATATTTTGGCAAACTGTAATCTTGCTTTTTTATGTCTCTGCGTCAGCAGTGGGGTCCTCCTGGGTCTCCTGCCATAGCGATTCATTTCATTTAAATGACGACGAATAGTTCACGCTGACACTGATGCTCCCTGAGCCTGTAGGACAGCTTGAATTTTTTTGGAACTTGTTTGGGGCTGCTTATCCACTATCCGGACTATCCTGCGTTGAAACCTTTTATCAATTTTTCTCTTCAAGCCCAGAGAGATTAGCTACAATGCCATGGGTTACAAACTTCTAGATAATGTTGCACACTGTGGACAAAGGTAAATCTAGATCTCTGGAGATGGACTTGTAATCTTGAGATTGTTGATATTTTTCCACAATTTTGGTTCTCAAGTCCTCAGACTGTTCTCTTCTCCTCTTTCTGTTGTCCATGCTTAGTGTGGCACACACAGACACACAATGCAAAGACTAAGTTAACTTCTCTCCTTTTTTATCTGCTTTCAGGTGTGATTTTTATATTGCCCACGCCTGTTACTTGCCCCAGGTGAGTTAAAGGAGCATCACATGCATGAAACAATATTATTTATCCACAATTTTGAAAGGGGTGCCAAGAATTTTGACCAGCCCATTTTTGGAAGTTTATGTGACATTATGTCGAATTTGCTTTTTTTCCTCCTTTTTTTGTTTTGTTCCAATACACACAGGGAATAAACATGTGTATAGCAAAACATGGGTTACTGCTATACTTTTCTTTGAGAAATACTTGATTTTCTGAAAAAATTTCTGGGGTGCCAAATATTTCGGCCATGACTGTAAACCTTCAGAATGGGCACTTTTGATTTTTGAGGTTCGGGTCCCGTTGACTTTAATGGGGTTTGTTATTCGGGTCCGAACTTTTGCGGTGTGTTCGAAAGTTCTGGTGCGAACCGATCCCTAGTCATTAAGGAGGCAAATCCTGTGGTTAAATAAAGTTTGTTTTTTCCCCACAAAGTAGTCATTTTAACAAGTTATTTCTCACAAACAGCCTAGACATACTTATAACTATTGTAACTGGTGTGGCAGTGAACAGGGACAATATAACTAGTGTGGGGGTGATTAGGGGCAAGGTGATCAATGCGGTGGTGATTGGGGACACTGGGCCTCATTCACAGAACCAGATCGCATGCAGTATGTAGGCGTCCAGACACATTTCCCTAAATACCGCATACAATCCTGAAATTGTCAATTCACTGTACCGTTCTGCAGCATTTACCGCAAAACGCTGAAAACACTTGGTAAATATCACACGTACAGGCGTTAAACTCAATTCACAGAATGAAATAAATGATTAAATGCATGTGGTAATTACAGTATTTATCGGCCTATAACATGCACAGGCATATAACATGCGCATTCATTTTAAGAGGGAAGTTTTAGGAAAAATTTTAAATAAGGAACTTGAAGCAAAATAAGAGTCAGTGCCCATCTGCAGCCTCACCATTGCCATCAATGCAGCCTGATCGATGCCCATTTGAAGCCTAGAGGGGACAGGGAGAGGGGTAGGATGAGCGCCGACAGATTACATACAGTGAGAATTTCCTATGATAGACAGAACAGTGGTCCAATGGTGGCCCAGGAGACGGGACTTCCTATTACAGAGGCTGCCAAGTAAACAGGAGATTCTCACTGTATGTGATCTGATGGTGCTTGTCCTGTCCCCCCCAAGGAAGCTAAAATTGAAGTATTGGCGTATAACAAGCACACGCTATTTGCACCCGATTTTCAGACAGAAAAAGTGCTGGTTATACGCCAATAAATACAGTAAGTAGAGATTGAGGCATTCAGTATTTAAGGAATGTGTACTGTCATGGTTGTTAAGAAGCAGGTAGCCGCCACGTCCTTAACAACCAATGGGTCATCAGTTGTCAGTGGGATTCCCCTCTGACAGCTGAATGTAAAAAAAAAAATTGCTGGCAATGAAGAATTGCCCCCCCCCCCCAATACCAGGCGTTTATCTGAGAATGCAGCCTTACAGGTCAAGAAAGGAGGGGTACGAGCGAGCAACCCCCCTCCTGAAACATACCAGGCTACATGCCCTCAACATGTTCCCTGGTAAAGATCCATCATCAATCACGATGCCCACTGCCGCGGCTGACCTGAAAGAAAAAAAACGCTCAGCTCCCAATCAAGGCTCCCGCCACCTGCCAGCTCCACTATCTGACAGTACCTAAATAACTACTGGGCAGTGCCACCTGGTGACATCACCTACAGGGGGTCGGTGACATCACAAGGTGGCAGTGCCACCGGGGTGGCAAACTGAGGGACCATTTTTTTTTTAACTTTGACTTTGCTTGACAGCCATGGGAGCTAATGACGCCACTACTCTGTTTCAGCCAATCAGTAGGAGTATCCTGGATGGCTGAGGGGATCGTGGACATCGCTGGAGAGAGAAGGGGCTCAGGTAGGTAATTAGGGGGGTGCTGGGGGGGCTGCTACACACAGAAGGTTTTTTATCTTAATGCATAGAATGCATTAAGATAAAAAACCTTTTGCCTTTACAACTCATTTAAGCTAATTTTTGAAACATGTTCAGTGAATGTCAAGTGAATATGCAGGGAACCCTCTGAAAATAAGGTCAATGCCACAGTAAAAAAAACATTTGTCATTGAGGAACAGATGATTCTGATTGTTAGGGATTATATTTCCACCTGGAGAATGTTGGTACGATGTACAGTGAGCATGTTTTTTAAAATATGCCCCTTAGGTGCATTTATTTCTAAAGTGCAATACAGACATCTGATATGCAAAAATGGCAAAAAGTATTTTACTAAGCTGAAAAAAACATAACTTTTAGCTAGTTATCTCATTATAAACACAGAAGTCTAAAGCTGCAGAACAAACATTAACAATTTTAATGAACAAAACTTCTGTATTATCTATAAATGCACATCAGGAAAGCCACTGTTAAGTGAGTCGTTAATACTAACCCATAGTTAGATAGGAGCACATTCCAGGAAATGATTTTTAACAGTTATTGAATTAGCATAGATAGTCATATTGCTGTTAATACAATGGATTACTCAGCACTGGCCTTATCCTTGGGAATTTATAAAGAAAAGAAATCTTAAAAAAAGAAAATCTGAATATTTGTCTGCTATCCCATGTCTATGGGTGCCTTTATAGATCGTATAAGATGCAGATAACAAACATATTCACATGACTTTGGATGCTTATCTTTTGCCTTTGGAATGTATCTTTATGGTAAAGAATTTGGTGTGCAGGCTGCATAAAAGAGCACCTCTCACCATAGCAACAACACTTGTATTACCAATGTATTTAAAGTATAGGATAATTTCATACAATAAAAAATACTGAATGAATAATACAACAATTACTAATAGTAAAACAAATACAAGCAATTAAAATAAATAATATTATATAAAAATAAAATTATAATTAATTTGATTAAAGGTTGTCATTACACCATCTTATCATGTCAGATACACTGTACAGTTACAATTGCACAAGAATATATGAATAAACCTTGCTCCACTTAATTTCAATTTTAAGACAAATTAACTTTTATTAGGGGAGTTTAGGGGACAGGACTTTTTAGATTCAAGTGGAGCTCCACCCAAAAGGGGAAACTCTGCTTGTCTGTCTCCCCCAGCCCTGCCCTACGCTGGCACATTTGGCACCTTTGGGGGGAAGTAGGTACCTGGTTTTGACAGGTACCTGCTCCCACTGCTCAGTTCGCCATGGCCGGAAGTTCAGCCACCCCTCCTCCTTTCCCCGCAGCTGGCTCATTCAGTTTAGTTTTGTCTGTGACCCCATTGGGGTGATTTCACTTCTATAAAGCTAGCCATAAATTAATCCTTTTTTTTCCATACAGCCAGCAGGCTGAAAGAAATAATTCTAGTGGTTAATTAGAGGGGGGGGCGTCCCATCCTGCCACCCACCAGCGCCTCTCCGGGCTCTCACGTGCGATCAGAGTGCCTGGGATCCGATCCGGTGTTGCCGCCGGGTTATCATAGAGCTGGCCGGGGACCAAAAATGTCCCCGGCCAGCTTTATGATCCTGGGAGGCTGGAAGCATCGTCATGATGTCACTTCCGGCTCTGGTAGCTGCAAACACTGCCATTTTTTGTTCTGGAAAGCATGAGATCAATGTGGTTTTCTTTATCTTATGCTTTTCAGGGTGGAGAATAGTTCTGGGATCTTATAGACCCCAGATGTCTCCATAAAGACATCATGCCTTATGTCTATTACAAGGGATGTTTCTTGTGATAGCAATAAAAGTTATAAAAAAAAATAATAATAAAATAAAGGGACAGAGTAAAAATATGAAAAAAAATAATTTACATTTTATTTTTTTAAAGCACCCCATGCTCGTGCACAGAAGTGAACGCATACATAGGTTGCACACACATATGTAAACGGTATGCACACCACACATGTGAGGTATCGCTGTGAACATTATAGTGAGAATAATAATTCTAGCACTAGACCTCCTATATAACTCTAAACTGGTAACCTGTAAAAATTTTTATAGCATTGCCTATGGACATTTTTTAGGTATTAGAGTTTGTCTCCATTCCACGAGCGTGTGCAAGTTTAAAGTGTGACATTTTAGGTATCTACTTGCCATACCATCATCTTTGATATAAAAAAAAATATAAAAAAAAAATTAGTTCTGTATCGTTTTTTTTTTTTTGCATCAAAATGAATTAACGTGTATTTTTTCGACGCAAATTGCTACGCAAACACCATGTGACATAAGAACATGCAAAACCCACCATTTTATTCTCTACGGACTCTGCTTAAAAAATATATATAAGTAATTTTCTAGAAAAAAATATGATTTTTACATGTAGGAGAGAAATATCTAGTAGTTAATTACACTCATCTTTAAGTTAGGCTTGGACAAAATGTTAACTCTATATCTATATTTTGTGTGCAGAAATGTAAGAAGGGGTTAGATTTAGGGAAACCCCACCCCTGGATGGGTACTGTGGGTGGAGTTAGCCTACTTCTTTATCATTTGAGGCCAGAAGAACACTAGAGCAGAGGTTGATGGGAAAAGATAGCCTACAGAGCATTATCATGTAGGCTATCTTCTAAATGAAGTATGCCCTTCGGGTAGGCCTTGTATAGGTCCTCATGGAGAACCCATGCAAGGGAATCTACTGCTGCGGGACCCAGAAGTGCTGTTCAATATCCTCATGTTAAAATTTAATTCTGACTGTACAGTAATGCTGAGGTTGGTTGGAAATTGGAAGAGGTGTAATTATGAGTTAGGAAAAACTGTGGATTCTGTCCCAGTGACAGTAAAGCATTGAAAAGGCGGATGGTGTTGAAATTCATTTATTTCTGAAGGATGACCTTTGGCTGGGAGCATGTGAGTAACCAAGATGGCAGAATCCCCTTCGCTTTACCAGTGTGGTGTAGTATCCTGTCCATGTTGTAGGTAAAAATGGAATGTACCTATGCCAGCATGACCATTTCTGGCAGCATATCAGGGGCCTGCTTATAGGAGAACATATACATTTATTTTTTTTTGTGTTTTGTAACTAGGTTTGTGTGTCTTTAAGATTCTCACTTGTAGGGCTGTAATCAAGGCATATTTTGTAAGTACAAGTGCTGTGACATATGTTTACAGTGCATATAGAGAGTAGACATATACTCTATTTACCCATGCCCTTTTAGGCCATGCATAGACTCTATTTAAAGTGGTTCTAAAGTCAGAAGTTTTTTTTTTCATCTCAGTGCATTCTATGCATTAAGATATAAAGCCTTCTGTGTGCAGCAGCCCCCCTTAGCCCCCCTAATACTTACCTGAGCCCATCTCGATCCAGGCATGATGCACAAGAGGCTCGGCTGTCTGGGACTCTACCTCCAGATTGGCTGAGACACAGCAGCAGGTGCCATTTGCTCCTGCTGCTGTCAATCAAAGTCAGTGAGCCAATGAGGAGAGAGAGGGTGCAGGGCAGGGCCAGGCTGCAGCTCTGTGTCTTAATGGACACACAGAGCTGTGGCTTAGCTGGAGTGCCCCCATTGCAAGCTATGTACAGAGCAGATAAGTATAACGTGTTTGTTATTTTTAAAGAAAAAAAAAAGGAGACTTTAGTATCACTTTAACCACGCCCTTTTAGGCCATGCCCATGCTCACCACAATGTGGCCATTCCCTCTGCAGGATGTTCTATTTGGTCCTTGTCAGGAAATTTCATTCTTCAGGGTGTTCAAAGCTACCCCAAGTCTTTCAATCATGGCAATGCCCTTGCTCAAATCAACAAAGGACCTTCACTTAATTCTAGATGTTCAGAGTGTGTTTTAGCTTTAAACTTTTAGCTTTGGCACATATGTGATAGTATTTAGTTCTTGTGACACTTTTTTTTTTAATCTAATTAATAGCAATCTCCAAGTGAGACTGACCGAGAAATTCTTAGATATACTGACGACCCTGTTGCTGACAATCAACGGGTGAAGATAACTACTGTGTAAACACATACATTTTTTTCTTCTGCTTCCAAAGGAAAAATAATAACTTTATAATAGTTTTTCTGGATTCGGAATGCAATTACCAATAGAGAGAATTTTTATAGCATAAAGTAAAACGTATCATTCATGCACTAAAGCCTACATGCAGTCAAAATGTATTTCTTACTTTCATTTGGAAAAGGTTAGAATATCTGTCAGGTGTTTATGGTTGTCCTTATCCTCATGTCTATCTGTTTTTCACCACACCCAAGTAAAATATAAAAGGAATTAGGCTTTAAATTATACATTTTAAGACAGGAAAGAAACAGTGACACTTATACCGCGTACACAAGATCGCACATTCCGACAACAAAATCCATGGATTTTTTCCGAGGGATGTTGGCTCAAACTTGTCTTGCATACACACGGTCACACAAAGTTGGTCGGAATTTGCGAACGTCAAGAATGCGGTGACCTACAACACGTACGCCAAGCCGAGAAAAATGAAGTTCAATAGCCAGTGCGGCTCTTCTGCTTGATTCCGAGCATGCGTGGAACTTTGTGTGTCGGAACTGTGTACACACGATCAGAATTTCCGACAACGGATTTTGTTGTCGGAAAATTTGAGATCCAGATCTCAAATTTTGTGTGACGGAAATTCCGAAGGAAAATGTCCGATGGAGCCTACACACGGTCAGAATTTCCGACAACAAGCTCCAATCTGACCGTGTGTACGAGGCATTACTGTACAAATTAGGTTGATTTCCTCATTCAGGAAAGGGTCAGGAACTCAAAGGCTTATTGCATGCACTATTTCAAATATTAATGTGTTACTGCAAATATGTTATTTGGCTAAACGTAAATGGGAACACAAGACGAGTTTCATAAAAATTAATGAAATCTTGTTTATGCCTGTTGTATGTGCTGTTTTGTGTGAGAATATCGCAACTAAGTTCCCACTGCAAATCAATTCCTAGAACAATAAGTGCTCGGATACTAATGGCATTGAAAATCCTATTATAAAGCGATATTTGGCAAACAGGATCAGCTGGATTGGGAACCAATTATGATTTTCATTTTGCATGCTTGTGAATAAGGTTTAAAACTAATTTATAAAACCTGGCCTCTCCTAAATACAGTGCCTTGCAAATGTATTCACCCCCCCCCCCCTTGGCTTTTTACCTATTTTGTTACATCACAGCCTTTAGTTCAATGTTTTTTTAATCTGAATTATATGTGATGGATCAGAACACAATAGTCTAAGTTGGTGAAGTAAAATTAGAAAAATTTATACATAAAACTATTTTTCAGAAATAAAAAAATGATAATTGGCATGTGCGTATGTATTCACCCCCTTTGTTCTGAAGCCCATAAAAAGCTCTGGTGCAATCAATTACCTTCAGAAGTCACATAATTTGTGAAATGATGTCCACCTGTGTGCAATCTAAGTGTCACATGATCTGTCATTACATATACACACCTTTTTGAATGGCCCCAGAGGCTGCAACACCTAAGCAAGAGGCACCACTAACCAAACACTGCCATGAAGACCAAGGAACTCTCCAAACAAGTAAGGGCCAATGTTGTTGAGAAGTACAAGTCAGAGTTAGGTTAAAAAAAAAAAATATCCAAATCTTTGATGATCCCTAGGAGCACCATCCAATCATAACCAAATGGAAAGAACATGGCACAACAGCAAACCTGCCAAGAGACGGCCGCACACCGAAACTCATGGACCGGGCAAGGAGGGCATTAATCAGAGAGGCAGCACAGAGACCTAAAGTAACCCTGAAGGACCTGCAAACTTCCACAGCAGAAACTGGAGTATCTGTATATAGGATGACAATAAGCTGTATGCTCCATAGAGTTGGGCTTTATGGCAGAGTGGCCAGAAGAAAGCCATTACTTTCAGCAAAAAACAAAATGGCAAGTTTTGAGTTTGTGAAAAGGCATGTGGGAGACTCCCAAAATGTATGGAGGAAGGTGCTCTGGTCTGATGAGACTAAAGTTGAACTTTTTGGCCATCAAAGAAAATGCAATATATGGCGCAAACCCAACACATCACCCAAAAAACACCATCCCCACAGTGAAACATGGTGGTGGCAGCATCATGCTGTGGGGATGTTTTTCAGCAGTCGGGACTGGGAAACTGGTCAGAGTTGAGGGAAAGATGGATGGTGCTAAATACAGGGATATTCTTAAACAAAACCTGTACCACTCTGTGTGTGATTTGAGGCTAGGACGGAGGTTCACCTTCCAGCAGGACAATTACACTGCTAAAGCAACACTTGAGTGGTTTAAGGGGAAACATGTAAATGTGTTGGAATGACCTAATCAAAGCCCAGACCTCAATCCAATAGAAAATCTGTGGTCAGACTTAAAGATTTCTGTTCACAAGCGTAAACCATTCAACTTGAAGGAGCTGGAGCAGTTTTGCAAGGAGAAATGGACAAAATCCCAGTGGTAAGATATAGCATGCTCATAGAAACTTATCCAAAGCGACTTGTAGCTGTGATAGCCACAAAAGGTGACTCTACAAAGTATTGACTTTAGGGGGGTGAATAGTTATGCACATTGACTTTTTCTGTTATTTTGTCCTACGTGGTGTTTGATTCACAATAAAAATAAAAAAACATCTTCAAAGTTGTGGGCATGTTCTGTAAATTAAATGATGCAAATCCTCAAACAATCCACGTTAATTCCAGATTGTGAGGCAACAAAACACAAAAAATGCCAAGGGGGTGAATACTTTTGCAAGGCACTGTATACGGTAGATTAAAATGACAAGGTGAACAACAAGCTTCCAATTGACTAGGACTTATCAATCAATATGACCCAGCTTATCCAGAAAGGCGAGTGTGTAAATGGAAGTTAGAGATTTTTCAACCCTTAATGATCACATACACCACTGTGCCTCTATGCATTGAGCATCATCAGTGACATGAATCTACATCATTGGACAATGTGATTGATGGTGGTTGTACATCATAGGACATTTTTGGGGATTTTTTAAAATAAAGAACTTATCAAAAACTGTGTGTATTTTTTTTTTTTTTTACTGTGTACATTTTTTAATGGACAAGAGATTTATAGGGACAGTGGTGTCCTTAACAACCATGTGTGCAACAAAGTTCCTCAAGGATAGGGCTTTAATGGACCATGAACGTGAGTGATTTTTTTAAAAATAGAGATTTTATTATTACATAAATAGAATATTAACAATACTTGTTGAATGGATAATAGACAGTGCAGCACTGGACATAGTTACATAGTTACATAGTAGGTGAGGTTGAAAAAAGACACAAGTCCATCAAGTCCAACCTATGTGTGTGATTATGTGTCAGTATTACAAACATAAATCTAAATAAATTATTATACCAACCAATGATAATATCATTGAATCAAGGTGATGATATTACAACAATATAAAGGACAATGTGCCAATAGAGTAATGTGAGCAATCAAAATAATTAGCCATCAGTATGAAAAATACCAATCAGTGAAAAATAAGTGTTCATAACACCTAAGTGTAATCCAACGGAATATTCAAATAAATTAATAAAGTCCAAAGAGAAGTTCCAAAAAGGGTGTAAGATGAAGAATATAAAAAATCCAAATCCAATAATCCACTTAAGAGTGACACCCACCACCAGGAGAGAAAAATGGAGGCTTACCAGAGAGCCTGCGACTGCCCTTACTCAGGGGGGGCAAAACAGGCTTAGTAGATCACCGTTGATGCCCTGCCAGGATAGGATCTGCAGTCCCCCAGACTTCCCTTCACGATAGCTTATGGGTGACAGCCAGAGGCATTCAGGAGAATAGAATTTATTCACGGGATGGTTCAGGCAGCAAACACTCCAGCAAAAGTGGATCATATAAAAGAAAAAGGAACCTTCCCATACAAAAAGGCTTCTTCACAGTAAGAGCTGTGAAAATGTGAAATAGACTCTATCAAGAACTGGTTCTGGCCATCTCAGTGGATCTCAGTTGATTATTTTATAAAAGAGCTCCAGACTTTGACCCCATTACAGAGTCACAATCGCCTGATAAGGTATCTCTCAGGATGATGCTGGAACACTCCTTCAATAAACGTCCATGCAGGCATCTGGCATAAGAAAGAAGAAAGAAGAGGGGTGGAGCAGAGAGAGTGAGAGCCCAGAAGCAATTAAGTTGGCTGATCGCGACATTAGAAGTGGAATAGCGTTTTTCAGGGACGTTTATTGAAGGAGTGTTCCAGCATCATCCTGAGAGATACCTTATCAGGCGATTGTGACTCTGTAATGGGGTCAAAGTCTGGAGCTCTTTTATAAGGGCGTAAGGGAGTACGGGCGGTCGCAGGCTCTCTGGTAAGCCTCCATTTTTCTCTCCTGGTGGTGGGCGTCACTCTCAAGTGGATTATTGGATTTGGATTTTTTATATTCCTTATCTTACACCCTTTTTGGAACTTCTTTTTGGACTTTATCAATTTATTTGAATATTCTTTGGATTACACTTAAGTGTTATGAACACTTATTTTTCACTGATTGGTATTTTTAATACTGATGGCTAATTATTTTGATTGCTCACATTACTCTATTGGCACATTGTCATTTATATTGTTGTAATATCATCACCTTGATTCAATGATATTATCATTGGTTGGTATAATAATTTATTTAGATTTATGTTCAGCGCTGCACTGTCTTTTATCTTCACAATTTTTTGCCTTATATCAGGGTTATAGTGTTCAGCAGCAGGACTCCTATCACGGATATTTTGTCCTTATTATTTTTCTATCCACTAATTTCTCACCTAGCGCAATTCTCTTTTATAGTAATACTTGTTGAATGATAAAAACAAACACATGGTGAAAAAACAACATGGGACAGAAAACTGGAATAGCCCAATTCCACTGTCATGAAGACAGATTGACAGACCCATCCTTAAAGTCCCATCCTTGAGGAACCTTGTTGCACAAAAGGTATTAGGGATGGGGACCTGAACTAGTTTCACTCAGTTGCCAAAAATCTTTGTACACGCAGGAAGCTGTCATGTATAATAGTAGAAGTAATGCCACTAATATACAGTATCTCACAAAAGTGAGTAATCCCCTCACTTTTTTGTAAATATTTTATTATATCTATTCATGTGACAACACTGAAGAAATAACACTTTTCTACAATGTAAAGTAGTGAGTGTACAGCTTGTATAACAGTGTGAATTTGCTGTCCCCTCAAAATAACTCAACACACTGCCATTGATGTCTAAACTGCTGGCAACAAAAATGAGTATACCCCTAAGTGAAAATGTCTAAATTGGGTCCAATTAGCCATTTTCCCTCCCTGGTGTCATGTGACTCATTAGTGTTTCAAGGTCTCAGGTGTGAATGTGGAGCAGGTGTGTTAAATTTGGTGTTATCGCTCTCACTCTCTCATACTGGTCACTGGAAGTTCAACATGGCACCTTATGGCAAAGCACTCTCTGAGGATCTGAAAAAAAAGAATTGTTGCTCTACATAAAGATGGCATAGGCTATAAGAAGACCCAAGACCCTGAAACTGAGCTGCAGCACAGTGGCCAAGACAGTGCAGCAGTTTAACAGGACAGGTTCCACTCAGAACAGGCCTCTCCATAGTTGACCAAAGAAGTTGAGTGCACATGCTCAGCGTCATATACAGAGGTTGTCTTTGGGAAATAGAAGTATAAGTGCTGCCAGCGTTGCTGCAGAGGTTGAAGGGGTGGGGGGTCAGGCTGTCAGTGCTCAGACTATACGCTGCACACTGCATCAAATTGGTCTGCATGGCTCTTGTCCCAGAAGGAAGCCTCTTCTAAAGATGATGCACAAGAAAGCCTGCAAACAGTTTGCTGAAGTCAAGCAGAAAAACGTATTTGGTTCAGATGATGTCAAGCATGTGTGGCGGCAACCAGGTGAGGAGTACAAAGACAAGTGTGTCTTGCCTATAGTCAACCATGGTGGTGGGAGCATCTGGGGCTGCATGAATGCTGCCGGCACTGGGGAGCTACAGTTCACTGAGGGAACCATAAATGCCAACATGTACTGTGACATACTGAAGCAGAGCATGATCCTCTCCCTTCTGAGACTGGGCCGCAGGGCAGTATTCCAACATGTTAATGACCCCAAACACACCTCCAAGATGACCACTGCCTTGCTAAAGAAGCTGAGGGTAAAGGTGATGGACTGGCTAAGCATGTCTCCAGACCGAAACCCTATTGAGCATCAAATGGAAGGTGGAGGAGCGCAAGGTCTCTAACATTCACCAGCTCTGTGATGTCGTCATGGAGACGTAGAAGAGGACTCCAGTGGCAACCTGTGAAGCTCTGGTGAACTCCATGCCCGAAAGGGTTAAGGCAGTACTGGAAAATAATGGTGGCCACACAAAATATTGACACTTTGGGCCCAATTTGAACATTTTCACTTAGGGGTGTATTCACTTTTGTTGCCAGTGGTTTAGACGTTAATGGCTGCGTCTTGAGTTATTTTGAGGGGACAGCAAATATACACTGTTATACAAGCTGTACACTCACTACTTTACATTGTAGCAAAGTGTCATTTCTTCAGTGTTACATGAAAAGATATAATAAAATATTGAGGGGTGTACTCACTTTTGTGAGATACTGTACATGATGTTCTGCTCCTGCTGAATGTGAAAATGTTTCAGTCTATTTGAATGAACACCCGATTATCCAAGTCCTGGTCCAAACTTCAGCTCATACCTATTCACATCAATGGAATGATAACACCTGCCCCCAGCTATTATTATGACTGTAACAACTGTCATTGAGCGGAGAGTCAGCCCATGGATGCAGGTTCTGTGTCTTCACTGACTCTCTGCCCAGTGCTGACAAGGGTATGATTAATATTGTAATGTCTTATTTTTTTTTTTACATTGTTATTCATTTCATTCAGTAGTAAATGCATAAACATTTAAAAAAAAAACCCTTTACTTTGTTTGGAAATTGCTTTGGTATGCTTCCTGCTGGAAATATTATTGGGCATCAAAATATACAGGAAAAGTTGAAGAGTAAAATATGACTTTATACCTACTGCATTGCAATACTTCTCCAGCCCTACCCTTGTTTTATTTTCCAAAAAAATTAATAAAAAAAATAATCACTATGAGCAAGCCCCCCCTACTGTAGGGAACTTTTTTAGGAATAGGCACCAAAACAGTAAACATATTTTGCTCCTTAACAAACTTGGCATAAATTACACAAAAATAACTGGCTTTATTAAAACTAAAAATGTTCCATTCTTTACCCTTATTTCACTTGACCGGAACCATCTTAGTCTATTTTGTCTAAGCAGTAATGAAACATGTGAACTAGTCTAAGCAGGGTTGGCAAGAGCCTCCACAGCTATGAGAAATCTTTCGTTCCCGTAGAGTGACAACCTTAATAAACCCTGTGTGACGTACATTCCACAGCCTATCTCATGCTCTGATTACAAGACAAGTGTCAACAGTGATGTTGTGCCGACACCATATCTGTGGTTCCCCTCCACTATCAGATCTGGGCTGGATGTTGCAAACACAGTCTATTTTGGAGCAAGTATTAAACTTCTGTTTCTGTGCCTTATTTTAAAAAGCTAGGCACTGCTAATACAACTAAAATTTGACTTAAAGCAGCAGTCCAAGCAAACAGATGAGTACACAGTTAAAATACCTATATCCTTGCCAAAGGATTTTGCATTTATGTACATCCAGTCCTGGAATTTATACAGCTCTGCCACATAGCAAAACTACCCTGGTGGCCTAGTTTTTATCTTCTGCAGTTAAGCAACGCATGGTGACCTCCCTAATTGTCTCAAAGATAAAAAGTATTTGTCAAATATACAGGCTGAACAGCACGCCAGGATTCCACTCATATGTAGGATACACATTACATTTCACATATATAGTAAATAGGATTGGTAGTGCCCTATGCCTGTTCTGAAGTGACTTCAGCAGTTAAGCACCAGCTGTAGGCAGCACCAGAGTAGGCAAGAGCTTGGGTTCAGTCTGAACTCCCCATTGGAGCACTGACATGGCCCTGTGCACTTGAATGGGTGGCGTTTGGCGCTGGTTTCATCTGCCAAACGTGAAAAGTTTTATCATTGTATTGTATCATCGTTAACTTGTAGCTCGAGGGTCAGGGGGTGGTAAAGCTGTGGCTCAACTGCCCGTTTACTGCTCTTGACCATCCATGTAAACAAGGCTTAATATTACCTTTCATTATCTGTGAGGGTGCCTTTGGGGATAGCTTCAATTGCCATCACCTCCAGGCATCTGAAATTTTTATTATGCCCCTGGAGGAAATAGCAAGGAATGCTATGTTTGTCACAGCCCTTATATATGAATCTGCGGTGCTCACCTATACGCTTGCGCAAAGTGCGCATGGTACATCCTACATAAAGCAGGCCGCAGGGACACCTCAGAACGTAAACGACAAACTCAGTAGAGCATGTGATGAATTGTTTAATTTGAAACTTAAGTTTAGGAGCTGCTAGTGTACATGAAGCCTAAAGTTACTACAGCCTGAATAGAAAAGCCTATCCCCTGATAGCATGCTTCTCAGTGGGACGCTTGCTCATTGTGTGGAAGCAACATATAGAGATCAGACACATCCCTAACTGAGCCAGATCCATAGCTTTCTAATCAGTAAAGCTCATGCTCCCTGCTAATTGGAGAGGAATAGTCCTGATCGAGATCACTGCTTCCACACCCTAATAATGTTTTCAAATTTGACATTGTTTATGATTCTCAGTGCATTACCAAACTTAATATATAGGTTATTTGGATCCTGTCTAAATTAGACCTAGTATGTTTATGTTTGCATATGAAGTAGGGACCCTAGATTGTAAGCTCCTTGGCTGCAGGGGCTGATATGAATGTACAATTTATGGAAAATGATGCATAACCCCTTCATGCTTAAGCATATTTCTGACATGTGTTGCTTGCAAGTAGAGATGAGCTTCGAGTTCGAGTCGAACTCATGTTCGACTCGAACATTAGCTGTTCGCAAGTTCGCCGAACAGCGAACAATTTGGGGTGTTCGCGGCAAATTCGAATGCCGCAGAACACCCTTTAAAAGTCTATGGGAGAAATAAAAAGTGCTAATTTTAAAGGCTTATATGTAAGTTATTGTCATAAAAAGTGTTTGGGGACCCAGGTCCTGCCCCAGGGGACATGGACAAATGCAAAAAAAAGTTTTAAAAACGGCCGTTTTTTCAGGAGCAGTGATTTTAACAATGCTTAAAGTCAAACAATAAAAGTGTAATATCCCTTTAAATTTCGTACCTGGGGGTGCCTATAGTATGCCTGTAAAGGGGTGCATGTTTCCCGTGTTTAGAACAGTCTGATAGCAAAATGACATTTGGAAGGAAAAAACCCATTTAAAACTACCCGCGGCTATTGCATTGCCGACAATACACATAGAAGTTCATTGATAAAAAAGGCATAGGAATTCCCCACAGGGAAACCCCGAACCAAAATTTAAAAAAAAAATGATGTGGGAGTCCCCCTAAATTCCATACCAGGCCCTTCAGGTCTGGTATGGATATTAAGGGGAACCCCGGCCAAAATTTAAAAAAAAAATGACGTGGGGTTCCCCCTAAATTCCATACCAGACCCTTCAGGTCTGGTATGGATTTTAAGGGGAACCCCGCGCCAAAAAAAAAAAAAAAAAACGGCGTGGGGTCCCCCCAAAAATCCATACCAGACCCTTATCCGAGCACGCAACCTGGCAGGCCACAGGAAAAGAGGGGGGACGAGAGTGCGCCCCCCCTCCCCCCCTCCTGAACTGTACCAGGCCACATGCCCTCAACATTGGGAGGGTGCTTTGGGGTAGCCCCCAAAACACCTTGTCCCCATGTTGATGAGGACAAGGGCCTCATCCCCACAACCCTGGCCGGTGGTTGTGGGGGTCTGCGGGCGGGGGGCTTATCAGAATCTGGAAGCCCCCTTTAACAAGGGGACCCCCAGATCCCAGCCCCCCCCTGTGTGAAATGGTAAGGGGGTACTTACCCCTACCATTTCACTAAAAAACTGTCAAAAATGTTAAAAATGACAAGAGACAGTTTTTGACAATTCCTTTATTTAAATGCTTCTTCTTTCTTCTATCTTCCTTCATCTTCTTCTTCTTCTGGTTCTTCTGGCTCTTCTGGTTCTTCCTCCGGCGTTCTAGTCCAGCATCTCCTCCGCGGCGTCTTCTATCTTCTTCTCCTCGGGCCACTCCGCACCCATGGCATGGGGGGAGGCTCCCGCTCTTCTCTTCATCTTCTTCTTCATTCTCTTCTCTTCTTCCTTCTTCTCTTCTTCATTTTCTTCTCCGGGCCGCTCCGCATCCATGCTGGCATGGAGGGAGGCTCCCGCTGTGTGATGGCGTCTCCTTGTCTGACGGTTCTTAAATAACAGGGGGCGGGGCCACCTGGTGACCCTGCCCCCTCTGACGCACGGGACATGACGGGACTTCCCTGTGGCATTCCCCGTGACGTCACAGGGAAGTCCCGTCAAGTCACCGTGCTCATCAACATGGGGACAAGGTGTTTTGGGGGGCTACCCCAAAGCACCCTCCCAATGTTGAGGGCATGTGGCCTGGTACGGTTCAGGAGGGGGGGCCGCACTCTGGTCCCCCCCTCTTTTCCTGCGGCCTGCCAGGTTGCGTGCTCGGATAAGGGTCTGGTATGGATTTTTGGGGGGACCCCACGCCGTTTTTTTTTTTTTTTTAGGCGCGGGGTTCCCCTTAAAATCCATACCAGACCTGAAGGGTCTGGTATGGAATTTAGGGGGAACCCCACGTCATTTTTTTTTTTTTTTATTTTGGCCGGGGTTCCCCTTAATATCCATACCAGACCTGAAAGGCCTGGTATGGAATTTAGGGGGACCCCCACGTCATTTTTTTTTTTTTATTTTGGTTCGGGGTTTCCCTGTGGGGAATTCCCATGCCGTTTTTATCAATGAACTTCTATGTGTATTGTCGGCAATGCAATAGCCGCGGGTAGTTTTAAATGGGTTTTTTCCTTCCAAATGTCATTTTGCTGTCAGACTGTTCTAAACACGGGAAACATGCGCCCCTTTACAGGCATACTATAGACACCCCCCAGGTACGAGATTTAAAGGGATATTACACTTTTATTGTTTGACTTTAAGCATTATTAAAATCACTGCTCCTGAAAAAACGGCCGTTTTTAAAACTTTTTTTGCATTGATCCATGTCCCCTGGGGCAGGACCCGGGTCCCCAAACACTTTTTATGACAATAACTTGCATATAAGCCTTTAAAATTAGCACTTTTGATTATTCATGTTCGTGTCCCATAGACTTTAACGGTGTTCGCGTGTTCGAGCGAACTTTTTTCCTGTTCGCATGTTCTGGTGCGAACCGAACAGGGGGGTGTTCGGCTCATCCCTACTTACAAGTTAAAATCTGTATTTTTTACTAGAAAATTACTTAGAACCCCCAGACATTATATATATGTATATATTTTAGCAGAGATCCTAGAGAATAAAATGGTGATCATTGCAATATTTTATGTCGCACGGTATTTGCGCAGCGGTCTTTCAAACATAATTTTTTGGGAAAAAAGACATTTTCATGAATAAAGAAAAAACTAAACAGTAAAGTTAGCCCATTTTTTATATAATGTGAAAGATGATGTTACACCGAGTAAATAAATACCTAACATGTCATGCTTTGAAATTGTGCACACTCGTGGAATGGCGACAAACTACGGTACCTAAAAATCCCCATAGGCGACATTTTAAAATAAATTAACGGTTACCAGGTGAGAGATACAGAGGAGGTCTTTTGCTAGAATTATTGCTCTCACTCTAATGATCAGGGCGATACCTCACATGTGTGATTTGAACACCATTTACATATGAGGGCATGACTTACGCATGAGGTTTCTTTGCTGCGCAAGCTCATGGGAACCGGGGTGCTTTACATTCTTTATTTTTTCTTATTTATTTTATTTATTTTTACATTGTCACTTAAAAAAAAAATCTGGTCACTTTTATTGCTGTCACAAGGAATGTAAACATCCCTTGTGACAGTAATGGGTGGAGTCAGGTACTCTTTATGGAGAGATCGAGGGTCTAAAAGACCCCAAATCCCTCCTTTGCACTTCAAAGTATTCAGATCACCAAAAACAGAGATTCTGAATACTGTAATTTTTTTTTTAATCTGCGGCTTTGGCAGTCGAGTAAACCGGAAGTGACGTTGTGACGCCGCTTCCGTGCTTTTACATAGGAGACTGGAACGAAGAAGGCTTTGTTCCAGTCTCAGCCTAGCCGGTGGAAGTGGTGAATTGTGGATCAGGTCTCCCAGTGGGATGGGAGGCCCGGGAAGATCAGCGGAAGGTGGCGGTAGGGGGGACGTCCCCTACTGCTCTTTGAGGATAACAGCAGAGTGACTTTTAGCCGCATCGGTTGTTATCCCTAAAGAGCCGACTGCTCACACTAAAAAACGGTACCGGGGTGATGCCTGCAGGTGCATGCTAGGGGGAGTACAACTGGAAGAGTCAATGGTGGAGAAGGATCTGGGTGTTCTGGTATGTCATAAGCTTAATAATGGCATGCAATGCCAAGCTGTGGTTTCCAAAGGGAGCAAAATCCTTTCTTGCATTAAAAGGTATAGACTCCAGAGAGAGAAAGATATAATTTCACCCCTGTACAAATTTTGTAAGACCTCATCTGGAATATGCAGTTCAGTTTTGGGCACCAGTTCACAAAAAGGATATCAGGGAACTGGAGAAAGTGCAGAGAAGGGCAACCAAACTGATAAGAGGCATAGAGGAGCTCAGCTATGAGGAAAGATTAGAAGAACTGAATTTATTCTCTCTTGAGAAGCCAGTGAACCCAGCCAGACTGGGCTCACTGTGTATTGATGTTTGGTTGTGGTATGATCCTTGGCGGTACATGTGTCTAAGTTCTCTAATCACATGGCTACCCTTGATAAAGTCACGTGACATGTGATGCAACGCGTCGGTAGGAGCCAGTGAATTCACCTGACACATTGTGTGAACGGTGAACGGAACCTCATACAGCGGTCTGATTGCTTCTGAAGCGCCTGATTTAACCTGTAATATGTGAGTATTTGGTGATGCGGATGCGGAATGTGTACACAATTATGGTAATTGCGCAGTGATTTTCCCTTTCTTTTTTCTCTGCATGACATATTGTGAACTTGGAGTACTTTGCTTGACTATCGAGCTAGCCTGAGAGATGTGTGGCTGATCTGTGCAGCAGCCTGTCTTTGTGATGAACTGAAGATAATCGTTTTCCAATTTATTTGATGATTAGAAAACAAGTGTTTTTACTGAAGAGCCTGTGTGTTCTATATGCTAAACTTCGCCTCAATATTAGAGTGAGCCTGTGAGATACAGCGCTGATCTGTGCAGCAACTTTTTTATGACTATTGAAGTCAATTGTTTACATTTTCTAGGTGTAAACAAGTGTTTTACTGAAGAGTGTTTTTATGCTGATATATAAATTTTTTTCTCACGTTTTGAATTTATTTCACATTGGACACTTACAACAAGATTTTTTTTGGGCAGTTTATTTTATTCCTATATTTCTGTATTGAATAAGGATCTCCATATTTTACTTTCACGGATATATATTTTTTCAGTAGGTAGTTGATTATTAGCGCACTTATAAATATATTTAGTATAACGCGTTTGTTATTTAAAAAATAAATAAATAAATAAACCCATACAACCCTAAAGGTCATCACAGAGGACAAGGGATTACGTCTGGAGAAAAAGAGATTTAATCTTCAAATACAGAAAGGTTTCTTTACAATAAGAGCTGTGAATATTAGACATGTGCACACTGAAATATTTTGTTTCAGAATTTAGTTTTCTCCGAAAAATAAATTTAGTTACTCCTAAAATTTGTTATTATTTATTTTGTTTCATTAAAAAATGCATTCGTCTGAAAATCCGAAATAATTAAGGTCGAATCTGTCATTGAAGGTTTAGTGTGTCTGTCGAATGTTCTAAGAAGATTCAACGGCGCAGCTAAACTGTACGACGCCGCAATAGTACATTTCCGGTCTAATGTTCCTGCCTACAAGCTATAGTAGAATTCTAATGTTGTATGACACTAGTAATAATTATATTTATTAATTATTATTACTAGTCAACCAACATTAGAATTCTTCTATAGCCTATGGGCGGAGCATTTGACCATAAATGTCCGCTTGCGGCGACTGCTTCGTTGAATCTTCATGTCGAATCTTTTCTCTCTATGTCGCATAATCTTGGACTAATAGAGTTAGGTTAGGCGCATTCAACCTTTTTTGCTATTGTCTCTATAATGTTGAATCTTTTCTCTCTATGTAGAATAATCTTGGACTAATAGAGCTAAGGTTCTACACATTCGACCACAGGTTCAATGGACACAGATCGCTATTGTCAGCGTCATGTCGAATCTCCTATCTATATCGAACTGTTGTCGCAACGAAAACGAAAATAAAGCATTTGTTTATGTTGGATCTTTCGGTTTTCGGATTCTGCACATTCGTTATCGTTTGTTAAAACAATAACGAAAATACCCGAAATTTGGACGAAAATGCATTCGGACGAAAACAAATGTACATGTCTAGTGAATATGTGGATTAGACTCCAATCTCACTATGACCTACCACAGTCTATGCAATTCTATTACCTGCAGCTAAAACATGCAGTTGTAGCTCAAAATTTCCCTTGGGTATTTCACTCTCTCTCACCCCCAATTTTGGTTTGATGTCGCAAGTGCCTATGCAGAGAGCATTTATTTCTACATGCTATGCCATTAACCTGACCATTTATCTCGTAATGTATCCCTGAATGGTGTCGGAGAGGTGGGAGGCGGACGTGAGTGATCTGTCTGGTGAGCAATGGGAGATGGCACTGGAAGCTGTGCATTCCAGCACCTTAAATACATCTCAGTGACTATCTCAGCTGTTCATACTGTTAGGAGTACATTACACCCCATTGCGCTTATTTGAAATGGGCCTCCTCACAAATTTGATTTGTCCAAAATGTAACAGAAACCTTGGTACTCTGATTTACATGCTGTGGTGCTGCCCAAAACTTTATAGATATTGGGAGTCTGTCCTCAACACTATCAATCGGGCGTTTCAAACTACTCTTACTCCTGACCCCAAAAGTTTCTATTTTAGGTATTGTAGATAATGTGGTGGCAGATCAATTTAACAAGGAAGCCGTCTCTAGGGCATTGTTCCAGGCATGCAAAGTAGTGTTACTACACTGGAGGAGCACCTCTCCTCCTTCTCTTACAGAATGGGTGGAACATATGGGAATTACCCTCGGATTTGAATGGGTCATTTATCAGCTTAGGGGATACTCTTCTAAATTTGATGGGGTCTGGGGAGGATAGCTGGATTCTACTGATCTGGTCATGGACATATTGTTAGGTTCATGCTCACGCACCCTTCATCAATGTACACTACTGTTTATGGGCTTAGTTACTGGGAAGCATGGTACCTACATGTATGGGCAAGGAATGGGTTTTGACTAGGTTCTTAACGCTATCATTTACAGTTTGCTGTATCTCTGAAACACCATTGTAAGAGTCTTGTCTCTTCTATGTACTGAGTGTTCTGGAATATGTATTCTTGTATTTGTCCCAATAAATCTTTTGTTGATAAAAATAAAGTTGTTTCTGGACCTATTAGCAGTGGTGTGGCACTTCAATTTAAATTTCTGTTAAAATGGAATAAAAAAAAAAAAAATTAGAGCACCCCCTTTTCCCCATGCTCACATGCAAATGTAAATACGCACAGAGGTCCCACATGCATAAGTGAACAGTGATTGCCACGACATGCTTGAGGTATTTGCATGAACATCAGACTAAGAGCAATAATTCTAGGGCCAGACTTCCTGTGTAACTCTAAACTGGTAACCAGTAAAGGCTTTTAAGGCATTGCATATGGATAATGTAATGTACCACAGTTTGTCACTATACCATGAGCGTGCGCAATTTTAAAATGTGACATGTTGGGTATCCATTTACTCGGCATAACATCATCATCAGAGCTTGTGAACATCAAAGTAAGAACAATAATTCTAGGGCCAGACTTCCTGTGCAACTCTAAAGGCTTTTAAAGAATCTCCTATGGAGATTGTCAGGTAACATAGTTTGTTGCCATTTTACGGACGTGCAAAATGTTAAATCTTGAGGTACGTGGTATCAATTTTCTTGGCATAACATCATATTTTGTTTTTTTACCAGAAATTGTGTTGTTATATTGTGTTTGTTTGCACTAAAAATGTATTTAAGTGAATTTTTTTCTCAAAATTTGCATTTGACAAATATTGTGCAATATAAAAAATTGTGAGCATTATTTTATTCACCAGGGCCTCTGCTTTCTGAAAATATATATTGTTTGTGGGTTCTAATTAATACTTTTACCTTGTATGTATCAAAAATATGTCAAAATTTGGCAGGAATGTAAATAGTCAAATACAATGACCACCCACCCTGAGAAATGGAAAGGTGTGGGAGGTAGGAGGACATCGGGCAACCTTCTTCAACAAGGAAATATTGACACTTGCTCATAAGAGATGCTCAGGAGTTAGGGATCCTGAGGCACAATTGGAAACTGTCAAAGGTACCTGCATAATCTCTCATAGCACCTTTTAAAGACAGATCTACTTTAACCACACAGCAACACATTGCTAACTTTGCAGCTTAATTTATAAATGGTAAAGCAGTGCCAAACAAATTAAGAGTATTGGCAAATCTTATTTTTTCAGATTCCAGAATAATTTTATGCATATCTATCTTATGAAAAAATAAACAATTCAGGTATAGGTGTTGTCACAGAACGTCCCACACTCCACTTGAGTGCTTCCGTCAGTATACCACTTCCTCCCAGTCTGGACTCAGATATCCGATATTCCAACCGCTCATAAGCACAAAACAAGGCGACACTTGTTTCACTGCTAACATGGACTATATTTTTATTAGAACCAGAATACAGTCTTATATACAGTAGAAGATGAGGTTCCCCCCTCCTGCTCATATTACTCTAACAATACACCTGTAACCTAATTAACCTAATTAACATGAGCTAGTTTACTAAATCATTTACCCAGACCAGATGACTCAGAGACATGACCTGTAGGATACAGACTTGTGGGCACCGAGCTTCACACAGTAGTATAAACACAATAGCAGGAGCTAATTACAATTAACAATACAAACAACAATCTCCCCCCTCCTCAGCCTAGTCATCAACAACTATAGTAGGATTAGACTGTTCGTCTCCTAGCCAGTCCTGGAGGCTAATGTGATCAGCTCACTCAATTACCAGGTTGAGTTCAGAATCAAACAAACCAATAATAGTCTCTACATACATCCTGGGAGATATTGTGGACAAATATTACTGTCCCATTTTAAGTAGTCCAAGATATATTTTCTCACTCACCCTGTGCCAGGATAGCAAAGGGTGACTTAGACATAAGTGGTGTATGGGGAGCTGAAACACGGGCATCCCCTACTTTCCAAGGGATTCTGAGTTCCATGGGCCCTCCCATCACAGGTGTATACAATGGTTGCAATCCATTCTCCAGGAAATGTAAAAACATTTCTGCAGATAATTTTGCTAGTTTAGAGGCAGCCTGATTTATGCTAAGTAGGGTTAACTTTTTTCTTTCTTTGGTAAATTCCTCCTTAGTATGAATTACACTACATGGACAATATGTACAAACTTTAGCATGTTCCTATCCACACTAACAAAGCACAAATACTTGTTTTAATCAGTGACATTTCAGCTCTGCTGGTCTCTGAGGTCGGAAGAATGTGACAGCAACCACACAGTTACACATCTGAGTCACTTCTGAGCTCAATTATTTGTTTTCATTTTCTTGATAACATTAAAAACGGCTACCCTAAGACTAGCCATTTAATTAAAACTTGGTGAGTGAGCTATCACATACTGTTGGCAAACTCAGTTTAGACTTCATGGTGTAATCAGCTCTCTCTCCTCCCCAAGCACTGTGGTGACAAATCTTTATGTTTGCTGCCTTTGGATTAAAAGAAGCACTATTGTTAATATATTTAGATATTATTTTTCTTCAAGGCCACTTTGCACCTGTATAAATGTGAAAACTGAGCTTCCACAATAGTGGAAGAATGGGCTATCTGGGACATATTTCCATGGCAGTATCTCCATTCTGTTGGGCCTTGTATACTGCAAGTGGGACCCCTCCACTGAAATCAATCTATCCCTGCTTAATGTTATTGACTTTGTTTTTGAACAGAAATGCAATCCAGTCCTTTTCTCTAATGGTATTGTAGAATTTGGGGTGGTAAATTAATTCCCAACAATATCACTGATTAAGGCTGACAGCCTCCAATTGGGTGCTCAGGCTTATCATGCTGATAAAGATACACAGCATACTGGAAGTAGTTCCTGCAAGACTCTGGCTTTCACACCCAGGATCCCTAGAAGCTTGTTCAACATATTCGGAAAAGTCTGACCCAACCTACTGCTGAGTAGGGGGCTGACTATCTTCAGGGATTAGCAGGTTAACGCGCAAAGCTAACCCATACTGCCCCTCTGACACAGTCCTTTGGAAAACTCAACAGAGTCTAGTCAATGACATAACGTTTGAAAGTTCCAGAGCACAACTAAACTAGAAGAAAAAATCAAATCACCAAAAAAGTATAGTTTAAATTTGGCTTTAGGGAATTCATACCTACATTTACTTTATTTACAAATGTTCAGTAATTAAAGTGGAATTTGACTTGCATGCACAATGGACACAAGATGTAACTCCACTATAATTTTGGTTCTTGGTTCTCTTTAGCTCAGCAGATGTGGATGCAATCATTAAGATACTTAACGCGTAGCAAATCTCTGATAATTCTAACTCTATAATTACAAAAAAAATGGCTAGTAGGGATGAGCCGAACACCCCCCTGTTCGATTCGCACCAGAACTTGTGAACAGGCAAAAAATTTGTTCGAACACGCGAACACTGTTAAAGTCTATGGGACACGAACATGAATAATCAAAAGTGCTAATTTTAAAGGCTTATATGCAAGTTATTGTCATAAAAAGTGTTTGGGGACCTGGGTCCTACCCCAGGGGACAAGGATCAATGCAAAAAATAGTTTCAAAAACGGCCGTTTTTTTCGGGAGCAGTGATTTTAATAATGCTTAAAGTCAAACAATATTGCCCCATACACACGGTCGGACATTGATCGGACATTCCGACAACAAAATCCTAGGATTTTTCCGACGGATGTTGGCTCAAACTTGTCTTGCATACACATGGTCACACAAAGTTGTTGGAAAATCCGATCATTCTGAACGCGGGTGACGTAAAACACGTACGTCGGGACTATAAATGGGGCAGTAGCCAATAGCTTTCATCTCTTTATTTATTCTGAGCATGCGTGGCACTTTGTGCGTCGGATTTGTGTACACACGATGAGAGATTCCGACATATCTATAGCAAGCTCTCAAACTTTGTGTGTCGGAAATTCCTATGGAAAATGTGTGATGGAGCCTACACACGGTCGGAATTTCTGACAACAAGGTCCTATCACACATTTTCCGTCGGAAAATCCGACCGTGTGTACGGGGCATAAAATTTAAAACTACTTGCGGCTATTAATGAATTGCCGCTTCGACAATACACATAAAAGTTCATTGATAAAAACGGCATGGGAATTCCCCACAGGGGAACCCCGAACCAAAATTTAAAAAAAAAGGATGTGGGGGTCCCCCTAAATTCCATACCAGGCCCTTCAGGTCTGGTATGGATATTAAGGGGAACCCCGGCCAAAATTTTTTTAAAAATGGCGTGGGTCCCCCTAAAAATCCATACCAGACCCTTATCCGAGCACACAACCTGGCAGGCCACAGGAAAAAGGGGGGACGAGAGAGTGCCCCCCTCCTGAACTGTACCAGGCCACATGCCCTCAACATTGGGAGGGTGTTTGGGGTAGCCCCCAAAACACCTTGTCCCCATGTTGATGAGGACAAGGGCCTCATCCCCACAACCCTGGCCGGTGGTTGTGGGGGTCTGCGGGTGAAGGGCTTATCGGAATCTGGAAGCCCGCTTTAACAAGGGGACCCCCAGATCTGGGCCCTCCCCCTGTGTGAAATCTTTCTTCTTTCTTCTATCTTTCTTTGGTTTCTTCCTCCATCTTCTTCTTCTTCTGGTTCTTCTGGTTCTTCCTCCGGTGTTCTTGTCGGGCATCTTCCTCCGCGGCGTTGGCGTCTTCTTCCCTTCTTCTCCTCGGGCTGCTCCGCATCCATGATGGCATGGAGGGAGGCTCCCGCTGTGTGACACTTCTCCTCTTCTGATGGTTCTTAGATAACGGGGGGGTGGGGCCACCCGGTGACCCGCCCCCCTCTGACGCACAGTGATTTGACGGGACTTCCCTGTGGCGTCACAGGGAATGCCACAGGGAAGTCCTGTCATGTCCCTGTGCGTCAGAGGGGGGCGGGGTCACTGGGTGGCCCCACCCCCCATTATTTAAGAACCGTCAGAAGAGGAGAAGCATCACACAGCGGGAGCCTCCTTCCATGCATCATGGATGCAGAGCGGCCCGAAAAGAAGATGAAGACAAGAAGATGAAGACAAGAAGATGAAGAGAAGAAGATGAAGAAAGAAGCGTCACACAGCGGGAGCCTCCCTCCATGCCATCATGGATGTGGAGCGGCCCGGAGAAGAAGGGAAGAAGATGCCGACGCTGCGGAGGAAGATGCCGGACGAGAACACCGGAGGAAGAACCAGAAGAACCAGAAGAAGAAGAAGATGGAGGAAGAAACTGAAGATAGATAGAAGAAAGAAGAAGCATTTAAATAAAGGAATTGTCAAAAACTGTCTCTTGTCATTTTTAACATTTTTGACACTTTTTTAGTGAAATGGTACCTACCATTTCACACAGGGGGGAGGGCCGGGATCTGGGGGTTCCCTTGTTAAAGGGGGCTTCCAGATTCCGATAAGCCCCCCGCCCGCAGACCCCCACAACCACCGGCCAGGGGATGTGGGGATGAGGCCCTTGTCCTCATTAACATGGGGACAAGGTGGTTTCGGGGGCTATCCCAAAGCACCCTCCCAATGTTGAGGGCATGTGGCCTGGTACGGTTCAGGAGGGGTGGCGCTCTCTCGTCCCCCCCCTTTTTCTGCGGCCTGCCAGGTTGCATGCTCGGATAAGGATCTGGTATGGATTTTTGGGGGGACCCCACGCCATTTTTTAAAAAATTTTGGCACGGGGTTCCCCTTAAAACCCATACCAGACCTGAAGGGTCTGGTATAGATTTTGAGGGGGACCCCACGCCATTTTTTAAAAAAAATTTTGGCCGGGGTTCCCCTTAATATCCATACCAGACCTGAAGGGCCTGGTATGGAATTTAGGGGGACCCCCACGTCATTTTTTTTTTTTAATTTTGGTTCGGGGTTCCCTTGTGGGGAATTCCCATGCCGTTTTTATCAATGAACTTTTATGTGTATTGTCGGACCGGCAATTCATTAAAAGCCGCAAGTAGATTAAATTACTTTTTTCCTTTGAAATGTCATTTTGCCGTCAGACTGTTCTAAACATGGGAAACATGCGCCCCTTTACAGGCATACTATAGACACCCCCCAGGTACAAAATTTAAAGGGATATTACACTTTTATTGTTTCACTTTAAGCATTATTAAAATCACTGCTCCCGAAAAAACGTCCGTTTTTAAAACTTTTTTTTGCATTGATCCATGTCCCCTGGGGCAGGACCCAGGTCCCCAAACACTTTTTATGACAATACCATGAATATAAGCCTTTAAAATTAGCACTTTTGATTTCTCCCATAGACTTTTAAAGGGTGTTCCGCAGCATTCAAATTTGCCGCGAACACCCCAAATTGTTCGCTGTTCGGCGAACTTGCGAACAGCCGATGTTCGAGTCGAACATGAGTTTGCCTCGAAGCTCATCCCTAATGGCTAGTGACAAACAAAGGAGCAATGAATCAACTACAGGAACATCATTTTCATTTTGTCACTAAACCAAATTGCATTGGTTTCCCTTTCAAAAGTCTATCATTTTATTTTGCATCGCAATGATTTTAAGTCGATAGCAGTAAAATATGAATCAGTTATATTTAATGGTGATTTTATTTAAATATGATATACATTTTTGTAAAAGACTACAATCAGGTAACATTCAGATAATTAAAGTGACACTAAAGGTTCGATTTTTATTTTTTAAAAATAACAAACATGTCATACTTACCTCCACTGTGCAGCTTGTTTTGCACAGAATGGCCCTGAATGGCATTTTCTGGGGTCCTCCGGTGGCTTTCCTAGCTCCTCCCCATCTCAGATAACCCCCTGGGAGAAGCGCTCTCCCGGGGGGTTACCTTGTGGCATCCATAGCCGCAGAGTGCAGGACTCGGCTCCGCCCCCCGGCGCCTGTGTCATTGGATTTGATTGACAGCAGCACAAGCCAATGGCTGCGCTGCTATCAATCTATCCAATGAAGAGCTGAGATGAGAAGAGAAGCCCGGGCAACGATCGAGCATGGGGTCAAGTGCAGGACTTTCGAGGGCTCAGGTAAGCAAACCGGGGGGGCTGGGAGGCCAGTAATTATCAGATGTTTTTTTACCTTAATGCATAGGATACATTAGGTGAAAAAACATGAACCTTTACAACACCTTTAACTCCTTGAATTTTAAAAGTTACATTTAATGATGTATCATTCATACATCATTAAATGCAATTTTTAAATTCAAGGAGTTAAGTATCTAAATGTTACCTGATTGTAGTCTTTTACAGTCCTTGTACAGCAGGGTTGGAACATGAGCAGAACAAGCACACATGGAGCTGATTATTAAGTTTGCTAGAAGAAGAATGATATAAGTATAGAAAGGCGAGTGACAGAAGGATGAGCTGCTTGGTGTGCTGCTTTTCCTTTCACTGTCCACTCATAGTTTAAGCAGGTCCTGGAAAGCCTGGGCTCAGAAGGAAGTGGGTTGAATGATGCTAGCTTTAAAACTGAAAAAGCATAGCAACAGAAAAAAGTATTGCAGGGGAAATCTCTGGATTGAAAGTGAAAATTGCAGCATAAGCTAGTTGTGTTATTTTATCTATTATTGGGCTTTTAATTATATCTTGTTTTTTTTGGCCATATATCTATATTATCTATCTATATCTATCTATATATATTATCTATTATCTATCTATATCTATATCTATATCTATAATATTGGTTCTTTCAATAAAACCTATATAAAGACATTCATTTGGGCAAGAATTAGTATTTACTATGGCATAGAAATTCAAATTTACAGCACCCTTCTACATTATTCATTTGATATAGAGAAAACAAAAGCAAAGTTCAGATGGAACCTGTATATTTTCATAAGGGGACATTTATCAAGCAAATTATTTACAATTAGAAGCAAGTCAGGCTACCTCTATCTTAGCAAAGTCTCTTTGACAGGTTTACTATGTATTTGTGACCCCCCTACTCTTGTATTCCAGGGAAGCCAACTGTGGCACATTTTCAAAGTGCTGAGACACAATTATTACTGAAGATGAGACAAATTTTCCCTTTAAACATATGCACAAATAATAAGTGATCAGGGCAGGTTTTGGTCTGTAACCTTGTAATAGATCTGTTACATAATCTGCCTCACTGTCCTATTAGGCAACAAACAACGCTGATGTCACTACCTTCTTTGCCTTACAGCAGGATTGATTCTAGTGGAGTTTCTTGTATGTAACCTTTTGGTATTGTTTGTATGTTTTTAATTAATAAATCACCTGTATTACATGCATCTGGAGCCTTCCCCTTCTTTTACATGTGTACCAGACAGGTACTGGAGTATCGAGCAGTTTAAATGGGAGTGTGACAAGTTTTCTTCTCTCATCCCCTATGGGGATACTTCCACACACATCTTGGGGTCCAACTATTTGGTAAGTGGCCCTATGCTTTTGATGGTCGAAAGTGTATTGGATGAAAGATTTTATTATTTACTTTGGAAAATTATTCATTGAATTTGTGGTGGCTAATTTAGAATTACTTTGCTGTGTCACAGATTTGATAAATATCCTCGTTGGTGTTTTAAATAAAAAAAAAATAAAAAAATGAATGCCCTTATCCTTACCCTCACATACATTAGTTTGTTTTTATTTCATATACCGCTTCATACAAATTAAAGCTGGTGTGCAAGTTAATGGAGAAGGTAAGAATGGTATGCCATGTACACAGAGAAGATGCAAGCAAGCTCAAGCCAGACAAGCCAGAGAATTTGGTACTTGAGCCAGCAGTGGACTGCTTTACCTCAACAAAGATGGCAGTGCGGATGCCAGTTGAGGTTTTTCTTTCTTTCTTTCTTACAACCCAGATGGAGTTAAGCATATGAATGTTACTTGGTATTAGCCTTTTACAGTCCTCGTGCAGCAGGGCTAGAATATGAGCAGAACAACAGGGTAGGGGAACACATCAAAATACTCCTAAAAAATTGAATATTTGATGCCTGAGCTGTCAATCATAAGGCCCATTTGTTGTCACATGGTATAACTTCTTCAGGAATTTGCAGGAACCTAAGGACATTTAGGAAGCACATTTGCACATTGGTGTAGTGTAGGGATAGGTATGTACAATCATCTCATGGTACCTGCAGTGCAGTTAACCTTTTACTTTAGCTATATGGGTTTACTTTAAGTACCTAAAGGTAAATGTCATAGCAAAACGGGATCTAAAATCAGCCAAATCCGAAAACCATTCTACCACCCATTATATCATATCATAGCACATAAACATACAAAAGAGTCACCAATTGTCCATGGTTTCCAACATCTCAGGACAGTCAAGAATTTCAAATAATTTTCCCTTAGGACTTAAGAGTAGCTCTCTCCAACTGTACTCCAAGCTCATATTTCCAGAAAAAAAAATATTCTGCACTCACCGAGACTGAAGAGTATGAGAAATTTCAGGCACACAAAACTCCTGTCTGTCCACCTGCAGGGAATGTAGAAGAATGACTAGTTCCTGTGCTCTAAGAACCAGATTATTCAGAGTGGATCCAGCCTGGGCTGCAATGGCTGACAGTTCAATCTAAAAAACAAAAGAATACATGAAGTTTGAACACCTCTGTTACTTTAGAGCTAAAGAATATTATATTGCTCACATCACTTAAATATTTAAAAGAGAACTGCAATTATTCTAACTCTCTATCAGGTTTTCTGTACTTTTCAGAGAATGTGATGGACCTGATTTATTAAAGTGAATAAATAAATACAGGGATAGATGATTATGAAAAGCTTGCATTACAGGCTCACACAAGCACATAGATGAACACATGTCTAAAGTGAATGCAATCTATGAATGTATCTAGAAAATTGTACAATTCTGTTCCATGTATATGGTGCAGCCTTAGTTTGCTATGAATGTTGAACCTACAAATAATGTGGCATTTTGTGCATTCCGTTATACCATGCTGTGAATGAGTTTATAATATGGTGCTCAGACATGCTTTTGGAGTTAAAGACGCAGCAAACACTGCACACTGGTCTCTGCCATTGGAAACCAATGACATGAATATTTTTTTAAGAACTGATTACTAAAGGTGAAAAAGAAGTACAATTACAGCATATTTCTATTTTTTTTTAATTTGCTCAAATTTCATAAGTCTTTAATCAATCACCTCAACAGACCAATCATCTCTGGCACCAACTCCATCACAACAAATTTATCACAGTTCATTGGTTATCATTTGCAATAATTTGTTAGGAATCTTCCCTTTGCATTAGTGCACTTTTAACAGAGTATATTTCAGTGCATTGGTGCACGTTTAACATAGTATATTGTAGTGCGTTAGTGCACATTTAAAGCAGTATATTTCAGTGCGTTAGTGCACGTTTATTGCATTATATTGCATTGCGCTAGTGCACGTTTAATGCTGTATATTTCAGTGTGTTGGTGCACGTTTACCGCAGTATACTGCAGTGCGTCAGTGCAGTTTTACTGCAGTGTATTGTAGTGTGTCAGTGGAGTGTGTCTGTGTAGTGAGTACTTAAGTTAAAGTGCACCAAACACCACTTTCCACTGATTAAAGTGCATCCACCTACACCTTTCCCCATCTTTATTACATTTTGTTAATAAGTCCCCCCCTGTAATATTATGCCCAAACCATTGTGACTGATATGCTTTGATATGCTTTGCTATTTCAGTATACAAGATAGCTTAAATCTATAAAAAAATGCTTAGAAAGATGCTTGCACAAGCACTGTACTCTATATATCATTGTGGGTTGGTTTTGTCCTTCTCTGTTCTGTAGGCCATGGGACAGGATGCATGACTTATGACTCATAACCAGATGGCCTATTGACCCCGTGTTAACTCATGATAATGTATCTTAAAGGGTCGCTGATTTGTATAACCATATAACTATATATTTCTATACAAATACATCATTTTACTAACCACTCCACCCTCCCCTCTTTCTATTGGTGTGTTGAACCATATATAAGCTGTAACACACCTAATAAAGGCAGACATTTTACAAATGCACAACCTGCTTCTCGTTTTCATTCGGTGTCTCCAGATATCTGAGGGTCATGTTGGTGTACCTATAAGAAGGGTGGTCATCCAGAATACCTACTGTTTCCTTTCACCCCCATCATGTCTGGGAGGCCAAAATGGAGAAGCAGACATTCCCATGGCACTGTGAGGGGGCCAGCAGCGTCTGTGTCCACAGGAAAACGTGGACGTGGTCCATCCTCAGGCAGGGCATAATTTCCTCTGTTTTGTGATGTTGCCCATGCTATCCAGTCACAGGATGCAGAGGAGGTGGTGGACTGGCTTACTAAACCTCATTCTCCTCATCCTTCATCACTTAAGCAGAGACTAGTGCGCAGTCCACCACAGCTGCCAGAATGGCTTCTTCTGTCTCCTTGTCCACTGCTACTCCTGCCATAGCCCCAGCATCATGCATGGAGGAGTCAGCTGAGTTATTTGAGCACAGCTTCAGACACTTGCTACTTGACGATGCACAGCCATTACTTGATTCAGATCTTGGTTCTAAGGTTAAGTAAGGTAGGAACATGACCTTACAGAGAGGGGAGAACACTGGTGAACAACAAATTGTCCATCATGTTCCCCCAGCCGCAGCGTATTGCCAAGCTGGCTCCAGTGATGGTGATGATGAAGGGGGTGAAAATGATGAGGTCACTGATACGACTTGGCTGCCAGATAGAGCAGAGGAGGAAAGTGAGGGTGAGGCACAACCCCAACGAGGCAGCCATCATGAAAGCGTAGAGAGCCACACAATACACAAGAGGAGGGGGGGGGGATTTTTGGTAGTTTTGGAGGCATTGAAGCAGACAAAGATATACATCAACCCTTAACAGATGGTTTTCCATCCCCAGGACCCTTAGGAGTAGTACGTGGCTGGGCGGAGGCAGTTCCAGATACTGTAATCCTCAGTGACACCAAGGAGTCTGCTTCTCCTTGGGCTTTCAGTGCCGCTGGAGTTTTTGTGACAGAAAAGAGAGCCTGTCTGTCTACAGACTCCATGGACCGGCTGACATTTATCAAACAAAAGAAGGTAGGGAGTAGGGAAAGCCGCAGTTCGCTGCTTCTGTCGGCAGTTATCCTAACCCCCCACATATAGGGGAAACCACAGGGGACTATTTCGGTACTGGAGGTAGTAGGGTATTGGTACAAAAAGGTGAAGGAAAAATAGTAGAATAAAAACTAGGTTTTTAATAGAAAATCATTTTAAAAAAAAGATAAATTTATCTCGAAAGTACAATAACATATACAGTTGTCATACAGAACAAAGCAGTACATACAACCACATGAATTGTATCCAATAATAACAGAGATTGCAACAATGACTTGGATTCTCGACCGGTTTCGCGGTGTTCACCGCTTCCTCAGGAGAGTAAAGTCTATAATGTGGCATAAGGACAGATAATAAATATACAGAAATTCACAAATGCATAACATTTTTGTAATGGTGGCAGCGAGATCATTAAATAATACATTGAACCATAATATACAAATTGAGTATAAGAAAGGACAGGCTCACCCGTTCAGAATTTCTCTGTGGATATGTGGGGCCCCATACAGTTCTCCCTG